>NC_057801.1:324622804-324635488 GCF_018294505.1 Triticum aestivum | reverse complement strand
CGCCAGCCACCGTAGATCTCCACCGCCCGCATGTCGCCGTCCGATCTCCCCCGAGCTCTCCGACGACGTCCTCGAGCCCGCCGTGAGCCCCCGCTTCGGTCCCCCCTTCTCCCTTGCCTCCCCGCGCTCTGTAGCTAGCCCGGCCATCGAAGCCGAGCTCCGGCCACCGCCACGAGCTTTGCTCCGGTGAGCTCCGGCCTCCCCAGCTCTTTCCACCTGTCCCACCAGATGTGCGAGAGCCCGGGCTACGCCCCGGTGCTCTCAGACGCCGTCCCCGTGGCCTGTGGCGCGGACTCCGCCGCGTCCAGAGGTCGCCGGCGGCGAGCCCCGTCGCCTGAGCCCCGCCATGTGGGCCCGGCCCGTCAGGTGATTAGCTTAGTGCTAATCACCGCTTAATTAACCCCCCCTCTGACACTGACAGTGGGCCCCAGCGCCACTAACTCTTAATTAGGATTAAACTAACCTCTGTTTAACCCCCTGACACTGACGTGTGGACCCCACACGTCAGGTTTGACCCCAGCCAGCCGCAGTTGACCGCTGACGTCGTGCTGACGTCATGCTGGCGCAATATATGATTTCTGGATTTAAATTAAATCAGAAAATTCCAGAAATTGTTTTAAACTTCAAAAATTCATAACAATTCAACCGTAGCTCAGATTAAAATAATTTATATATGAAAAATTATCAGAAAAATGTAATCTATCCATCTGTACTAGTTTCATGCATGACAAACCAACTTATACATGCTGATTATGAGAAAACACATTATGGCATATATAGGAGCTTAATTTGGAGATGCATTTGAACCCTTGGTTCAAATGGACTTCAAACCAAATGAATACTAGTTGCATTAGCTCAAACAACATCACATCTTCATGCCATGTTCATGCATCATATTGTTGCATATGTTTGTGTATTGATTGCCGACACTGTTCCTTCTCGATAGGTCCTGCTCCGGAGTCCGTTCCAGAGTACCTGTCTGTGAAGCAGTGCCTCCTCTGTTGATTTACCAGGCAAGCAAACCCCCTTGTTCATTTCGATAAAACCCTACTCTCTCACTCCTGCTCTCAGTTAATGCATTAGGACAACAACGATTCATCTGCTACTTTGTGCTGCGGTAGTTGAACCCATTCCTCTGCATGACCTGTCATTGCCGCAGTAAATAGTTGAAACCCACTAGCATGTGTAGGAGTTGATTGAGCCATGTTGTGTTCCTACCATGCTATGCCTGCTATTGCTTAGAGTGTGTCAGGTCTGGTTCATTGGGAATGAATTGGAGTGTTACGATATGTTCTAATGCTGAGAGTGAAGTGTGTGAACACGATTTGGTAAAGGTAGCGGTGAGAGGCCATGTAGGAGTACATGGTGGGTTGTCTCATTGGAACCGTCCTTAAGGACCGAGTTCTATGTATGTTGTTCAATGACTCGATACTACCACACATTGGGTTCCGGTAACTCGACCCCTCTCGACTTATTAACCAACTTGGTCTCTGTCCAGGAGTCGCAACTAGTTTCTTTTGTTTGTAGGTAGTGCTATTTTTCTACCAAGTAGCACCCGGCAGGGTGGGCTTGGGACAGACTAGGCACACGTGGCACGGTGTACCAAGTGGCACCCGGATGGTGGGCTTGGGAACCCTTCTCACATCGTTTGGGGCCGTGAGCGACACCCCGGCCGGATCTCCTTGCGGATGGAACCCGAATAGGCGATAAACCTGGGCTAGAGTCTTGTGTGGTTAGTCAGGTCGTGGCCGACACCCTCGCCAGGCTTCCGCTTGAAGGTTGCCGAGATACATGATGTGGACATGGCAGTAAGTGGCGAGAGCGTGTGTGAAGAAGTACACCCCTGCAGGGTTAACATGATCTATTCGAATAGCCGGGTCCGCGGTTATGGACTTCTTGGATGCTTACATGGTACATAGACAACTTGAAGTGGATACTCTAAAATTCTCTAGACAAGTGTGAGTGCTATGGATGGCCTTCTCGTAAGGAGACGGGAATGAGTCCATAGTAGTGTATTGTTTGGTGATTAGTGGACTCGTGTACGTTGTATCACCTCAAGAGTTTCTGGTAGTCGTAGAACAGGATAGCCACAGAGTCAAAGCTGGCTTGCTGCAACTAAACTCCACATTACCCTCTTGACACAAATGCATGTATGGTAGGATCTGATGTAAGTCTTGCTGAGTACCTTTGTACTCATGTTGCTTTATTTATGTTTTTGCAGCGGAGACTTCGGTCTTACTAGTGTTCTCATGGACTTCGACAAGTAGCTTGTGCCTCAGCTACGATCTTGATCGGACGTTGTAGATAGTCAGGCTTTCAGCCTTTTCCATTTGTAGATGTCTGTACCCAGACATGTAATGCTTCCGCTTGTTGCTTGTATGCTCTGTATGATGGGTCATGTGACCCCTGTTTGAAATAAATGCTATGATGGCTCTTCTGAGCCTTTATCTATTTGAGTTGTTGAGTTATGTTGTGATGCCATGTTGTACAGCACATACTTGCATGTTATGCGTACGTGTAATGTGTATTGCTATGTGTGGGATCTGACTATCTAGTTGTTTATCCTTAGTAGACTCTCTTACCGGGAAATGTCTCCTAGTGCTGCCACTGAGCCCTGGTAGCTTGCTACTGCTCCGGAACACTTAGGTTGGCCGGCATGTGTCCTTCTTCGATCCTGTGTCTGTCCCTTCGGGGAAATGTCACGCGATGAATACCGGAGTCCTGCTAGCCCGCTACAGCCCGGTTCACCGGAGTCCTGTTAGCCCAGTGCTACAGCCTGGATTCACGCGCTGATGACCGACACGTTCGATGCTGGGTTATGGATGCCTGTCCCTGTAAGTTAGTGCCACTTTGGGTTTACGACTAGGCATGTCAGCCCGGGCTCTTTATCATATGGATGCTAGCGACACCATCATATACGTGTGCCAAAAGGCGCAAACGGTCCCGGGCAAAGGTAAGGCGACACCCGTGGGGATACCGTGCGTGAGGCCGCAAAGTGATATGAGGTGTTACATGCTAGATCGATGTGGCATCGAGTCGGGGTCCTGACAGGTCTACCAAATATAATCGGACAAAAGCTATCTTGTGGAGAACCAAGAACAAGAAAATCAACGGGGTATTTAGTTTTCCCACACAAGACTTCAACATCTCTAACAATTCCTATTGGAGATATAGTATCTCTATTGGCAAGTTTAATTGTAACATCAATATCCTCTAACTCAGCAGGTGCAATTTCATGCATAATTTCTTTGTATAAGTCAATGGGTATAACACTAGCACTAGCACCCATATCACATAAGCCATGATAACAATGATCTCCTATTTTAACAGAAATAACAGGCACGCCTACCACAGGTCTATGTTTATCTCTATCACAGGGTTTAGCAATTCTAGCAGTTTCACCAGAGAATTGAATAACATGCCCATCAATATTATCAGACAAGAGATCTTTAACAATAGAAATATTGGGTTCTACTTTGACTTGCTCAGGAGGTATATATGTTCTAATATTGCTTTTACGGACAACAGTTGAAGCTTTAGCATGATCCTTCATTCTAACAGGGAAAGGTGGTTTCTCAACATAAGAAGTGGGAACAATAGGATCATTGTAAGTGACAGTCTTTTCTTCAACCTTAATAGGTGCAGCTACTTTTACTTCTATGGGAGGATGATATTTAAACCACTTCTCCTTGGGGAGATCAACGTAAGTAGCAAAAGATTCACAGAAAGAAGCTACTATCTCAGAGTCGACTCCATATTTAGTGCTAAATTACGGAAAATATCGGTCTCCATAAAAGATTTAACACAATCAAACTTAGGTGTCATACCTAACTCCTTACCTTCATCGAGGTCCCAATCTTCATAGTTGCATTTAGTTCCATCCAATAAATTCCATGTAAATTCAATAGGCTTTAACATAAAAGAGCCAGCACAAGAAGTATCGAGCATGGTGCGATTGTTATCAGAAAGTCGAGCATAAAAACTTTGCATAATTACTTCTCTTGTGAGCTCATGATTGGGGCTTGAATATAACACTGATTTAAGCCTCCCCCAAGCTTGAGCGATGATTTCTCCTTCGCGAGGCCAAAAATTATATATATAATTGCGATCACGATGAACAAGATGCATAGGGTAATACTTTTGATGAAATTCCAATTTCAATCTTTTATAGTTCCATGATCTCATATAATCACATAGCCTATACCATGTCAATGCGTCTCCCTTCAAAGATAAAGGGAAGTCCTTCTTCTTAACAACATCATCGGGTATACCTGCATGCTTATATAGTCCACAAACATCATCCACATAGCGAAGATGTTCATCAGGATGCTTTGTTCCATCTCCTGTAAAAGTGTTAGCTAGCAGTTTTTCCATCGAACCCGAAGGAATTTCAAAAGGAGTTTCATTTTCAATAGGTTCACTAGGTTCAGTAGATTGAGGAGAAACTCTTTGCTCTACTGGACGGGATGAAGATACCCCGAGCAAGCCCCTCAGACAATTACTTTCCATAGTAACAAGTGACAGAAAATTTCAGCACACTAAATAAATTTTTCCTTACCAAATTCCACCAACCAAAGGCGCTTCACTCCCCGGCAATAGCGCCAGAAAAGAGTCTTGAGGACCCACAAGTATAGGGGATCTATCGTAGTCCTTTCGATAAGTAAGAGTGTCGAACCCAACGAGGAGAAGAAGGAAATGATAAGCGGTTTTGAGCAAGGTATTCTCTGCAAGTACTGAAATAAGTGGTAACAGATAGTTTTGTGATAGGATAAATTGTAATGAGCAACAAGTAACAAAAGTAAATAAAGTGCAGCAAGGTGGCCCAATCCTTTTTGTAGCAAAGGACAAGCCTGGACAAACTCTTATAATAGGAGAAACACTCTCGAGGACACATGGGAATATCGTCAAGCTAGTTTTCATCACGCTCATATGATTCACGTTCGGTACTTTGATAATTTGATATGTGGGTGGACCGGTGCTTGGGTACTGCCCTTACTTGGACAAGCATCCCACTTATGATTAACCTCTATTGCAAGCATCCGCAACTACAACAAAAGTATTAAGGTAAACCTAACCATAGCATGAAACATATGGATCCAAATCAGCCCCTTACGAAACAACGCATAAACTAGGGTTTAAGCTTCTGTCACTCTAGCAACCCATCATCTACTTATTACTTCCCAGTGCCTTCCTCTAGGCCCAAATAATGGTGAAGTGTTATGTAGTCGATGTTCACATAACACCACTAGAGGTTAGACAACATACATCTTATCAAAATATCGAACGAATACCAAATTCACATGACTACTAATAGCAAGACTTCTCCCTTGTCCTCAGGAACAAACGTAACTACTCACAAAGCATATTCATGTTCATAATCAGAGAGGTAATAATATGCATAAAGGATCTGAACATATGATCTTCCACCAAATAACCCAACTAGCATCAACTACAAGGAGTAATCAACACTACTAGCAACCCACTAGCACCAATCCCAGACTTGGAGACAAGAACTGGATACAAGAGATGAACTAGGGTTTAGACATGAGATGGTGCTGGTGAAGATGTTGATAGAGATTGCCCTCTCCCGATGAGAGGAGCATTGGTGATGATGATGGTGATGATTTTCCCCTCCCGGAGGGAAGTGTCCCCGGCAGAACAGCTCTGCCGGAGCCCTAGATTGGTTCCGCCAAGGTTCCGCCTCGTGGTGGCAGAGTCTCATCCTGAAAGGTTGCCTTCTATTTTTTTCTCATCAAAAGACTTCATATAGGAGCTGATGGGCGTAGGAGAGCCACCAGGGGGCCCATGAGGTAGGGGGGCGCGCCTAGGGGGGCGCCCCCCACCCTCGTGAGCAGGGTGTGGGCCCCCTGGCCTTCATCTTTGGCGACGATTTTTCTTTATTTATTTTAAGGTATTCCGTGGAGTTTCAGGACTTTTGGAGTTGCGCAGAATAGGCCTCCAATAATTGCTCCTTTTCCAACCCAGAATTCCAGCTGCCGGCATTCTCCCTCTTCATGTAAACCTTGTAAAATAAGAGAGAATAGCCATAAGTATTATGACATAACGTGAAATAACAGCCCATAATGCAATAAATATTGATATAAAAGCATGATGCAAAATGGACGTATCACTTATCCACTCAGGGACCCGTCTGTGAATATTCTTTTTGCAGAAAAGTCCCTGATCTTCTACACCTCATAACTTTTTGCTCGTAACTCCAAATGAGGTGATTCCAAAGCCCACTTCTTTGTTTTGTCGATCTCGTTCTGTTGGTCACACTTTAACCTTGTGTTAACATTCTAAAATGACCATTTTTCCCTTGCCCTTATTCATCCCCCTCTGAGAGAGAATGTTTTCCGGCGATTCGTTCCGTGAATTTCTTGCACTTTCTCTAGGTGCTTTCTTCCACCCTAGGCAAGCCACACCCTCCATTTAGATCACTATAATGCAGTGACATGGTTTAATTTATTTAAACTTGTTCTAAACATTGTTTTAGCTACTTGTGATCTGTGCATGGCATTTTCTCGGAGTATCATTTTGATCTTGTTGATGCCATGCTATTGTTTGGATTACTAGGAGTTATGTTTGTAGTTGATGAGTGTCATGTTGTCATTGGAGTATTAGTAGTTGATATTATGATTATTTTCATGATGATATCTGTTATTATATTTTGGAGAATTACTTTGTATGTCATGCTGCCTTTGAATTATTAGTGGTTGGTGTGATTATTTTCATGATGCTAGTCGATGTTCTGTTGCTTGGAGTATTAATTTCAGAGATGATGCTTACATGTGGATCTTAGCTGGATAGCTTTGTTCTGGTTATTGGAGTAATAGAGTTATTGTTTTCAGATTTATCATGATAGAAATATTATGCTATCTTTGGAGTATTTTGATATGAGGATATTATGCTCAGATTATTTGTTGGATATTGCTATGCCTTGGATCATAGTTAGATAGTTGATATCGGAGTATCAGTTATCACAATTCTATTTTTGGGGATAAATTTTGTCATTAAGTTGGTCAGGTGCCACCGAACCGGGCTTTCTCCACTGCAACCACATTTGCCTTTATGGGAAGGCCCTAATGCGATGCTATTGCCATGTTTCTCGCCGGTGCCTCCAACGAGGCTTCGGTCTGCATCATCACCAACCCTCCTTCATTGCCAATTTCATGATGCTCCCACCTGGGAGTGAGTAATTACTTCGTAGGCTCACTGGTTGGTGAGGAGTTGGATGAGATTCATCATGTAATCAAGTTAGTTTTGTTAGGGATTGATCCCTAGTATCCATTATGTTCTGAGATTGATGTTGTTATGATTTTGCCATGCTTACTGCTTGTCACTTTGGGCCCAGGTGCCACGATTTCAGATCTAAACCATTTATGTTTCCACCATTATATCTATGTTCTCGATCCTATATTGCAAGTCATATTCACCTATTACGTGTTATGATCCGTAAACCCTAGTGTGACATTAATTGAGATACTTTTTGGCGATGACTGTAGTTTGAGGAGTTCATGTAATCACTCTATGTTAATGCTTTGTTCCGTTTCTCTATTAAAAGGAGGCCTTAATATCCCTTAGTTTCCTTATGGACCCCGCTGCCATGGGAGGGTAGGACAAAATATGTCATGCAAGTTCTTTCTATAAGCACGTTTGACTATTTACGAAATGCATGCCTACATTATTTTTATTAACTGGAGCTACTTTTGTATCGCCCTAGGTTGTGACTGTTATATGATGAATATCATCAAATGAATTGACCGAACCAATGCATACGAATTTCGTATATATTATTCTTGCCAAGTTACTACTATTATTGCTACTATTACACTTGCTACAAAATCATTACTATCACTGCTACCATTACTATTGCTGCTACAACTACTATCAAAACTAGCATACTACTGTGCTACTAATCATATTGCTACTGATCTTATTACTATTGATCATATTGTTACCAAAATGAACCAATCATTACGGTGTGACATTGCAGTGAAACAATACACAAGTCACTTCTTTTAAGAAGTGTTTTGTGCAGTGCACCAAAAAGTCGCAATAGCAATGAGGTGAGATGGATATCCCTGTTGTATGCACAAAAAGCTATAGAGGAAACAGTCAGAGTCTCAAACAATTACTAGCAAAAACATTTGGTTAAACTTGTCATGGCTTATAATAGTGGCATGGCTTTATTTTACCAGGGGCATTAGATTAAGAAGAGCTAACAACATCTTTGGTTCATAGGAATAGTGTAGGAATTGTAAAGGATAGGAACTTTGTAGGAAAAATTCATTTAAAGCCCTTTGGTTTGTAGGTATGGATTCCCATTCCTATATAGGATAGGAATCAATCCTTCACATTTCAGAGGAAAAAACATTAGCCTAGACTCGATGGAAAAATACGTATCATGTGCATCCATTGGCATCTCTTTCTTTATAGGAATTGAGATGCATGTCATCTCACTTCCTATGATTTTCCTATTTCTATACTAAGGAGGCCTAAATACTTGCTATAAGGTCATGGGATAGTGCATGCACCAGCAGTCCAACACCATGTACCTAAACCGGGGCATAAAGTGGTGCTTTAGAGTTTGCTGCCTGAGAAATAAACATCCAAGCAACATATCTGGGTTGGTCCCATTTATGTTCACTCTAGCCACCTATTCGTATGTATGGATAGCAAATCTAGTCCTAGTCATACCACTGTCTACATTGTTTCCCCAATATTTCCCTTTTCAACCAAGAGACCGATTGGATGACCAGTCTATGCTACTTTCACCCCCTTTCTTTCCTATTTGTACCAAGTCCAATGTACATACTAACTTTTCCCCCTTTATTTCTTGTTTAAACCAAGTACAAGATTCCACTCCATGAAGTAGCTTTCGCTCTAACAATAGAAAAAAATAGGCGACGTTGGATCATCTAATCGAGCCTTGCTACGAGGGGGCTGAGAGGTAGAAAATGATGCACATGCAGCGATGTAGCGAGAAAGGTAAGTAGAGCTAGGCCGGTTTCACAGGAAGATATACCTGAAGGTCCTCGGGTTGTGGGTAGGTGGGCGGCAGGATGAAGGGATCGAAGGACCTCTCACTCCAACGCTGGGCCAGAGATAATGGTGCGGCCGGCAGTCGGTCTCCTCCCTCGCTGTCGACGATGTCCTAAATGCTGACCCTCCTCCCCTTCACCGGTGGAGGGGATACGTCTGAATCTGTACCCAGCGGTGAGGATAGAAAGGCAGTGTTAGCATCACTATCTTGTTTAGATCTGGAGAGGATGAGAGTGTGTGAAGAGAGCAACCCTAGCAAGCAAGCACGGAGGCTCATGCCTATATATATACGTATAGTGGGGTAGTTTTATTTTTTCACTCCATCAAAAAAATCTTTTAAAATTGTGTACATGCCAGGTCGCCGTTTTTTTGAGTTGTTGATTTTTTTTGAGATAGCTTCCCGCTTATTCCAAGTGGTGTGCATGGGTGGATTAACAAGCTGCTCACCTCGTCAAGCTCTTGATCGTTAAGGCTCGACTCATTCAGCTCCGAAAGATTAGCGGGCGAAAAACCCTGCTCGACTCGGTTTGTTCGAAGCTCGTTAAAAGAAAATTCACGTAGATGAAACATGTGTTGTGTTGTTACTAACAAACTTAGCCTGAAACTTGTTAGCTTGTGCCAGTACAACAGACCCTGGGTCTTTTGCCCAGACTGTGCACAGGCACGAGATCAAGTTCACAACACCATGACCAACTCGAGCAAGATGGATCGGTTCCATTGAAGGATCCAAGCACAGATCAAAAAGGCCAAGACTAGCCAGAAGGGAAAGATACTGCTAAGGGAAAGAACCTCCCGTGTCGGGCAGGTGAGCTTGGTGGAGACAAGGATTTCCCAGAAGCAAGCCTCCCATGAATCGTCCTGGCAGGCTTGCCGGGGCCAACGAAGACAAACCACTTCACCACACCACCTCATCACGACGTACAACGTCGACCAGTGTGGTGTCAAGCTCCAAGCTGACTAAGTGGATGCTAAATGCCACATGACGGCCTCCTCCTACAGGAAATACCTACAAGTAACACCCGTCCTGTGACGTGTCAAGCAAGCAGGCACCAAGCTGGCGAAATGGCCTGGAAGAGTCGGCCGGGCAAGTTGTGATGTGACACCGAGAGACGCATTTAATGCGCTTTGTCAACCTGTAGTGTTAGGTATGATAGCACTATTTGGCATCTAATCAGTGCATAATGACTAATTTTCCATTGTGGTGACCCCTTGATCTATAAAAGGAGGCCCATGGCAACCACAGAAAGGACTCGGACCTTGGTACACCCCAAAGCAGGAGTATGGTTTTATGACTAGCAGCGGCCCAAACCTGAGTAAAAACTACCCCTGTGATCACTATCATGTTGTATCATGCTCCTCCACTCTTTGTGCAACGTGCCATCCCCTCGTCGAACCAGAAAGGGGCTTGTAGCCTCATGGTGGCTGTGGTTCTCCCACGACATCTGGTTCGTTAAGATCCTTAAGAAATTGCTGATTGGCTTTATTCATTAATAAGCAACCCACGAGGATAGCAAACGCAACTATTGAGGGATCATTGCTCGTGAGCTACGAGCTTTTGTTCCAGCCCTAATGGTGTGACAGGTCGCACTTTGTATCATTCAAGTATGGTATTAGACCCTCCATTAAGTGAACAACCACCGCCTCGTAAAAATTGTGAACAAGCCCACGGCTCAAATTATCGGAAACGTGGGCTGCACCAACATGCATTATTATATATTTTCTATGTGGGAGTATCTTCAAAACAAAATGTGAGAGTACAATCATTATTGGTCCCCTTTGTATGTTAGCGCATGTTAAAAAGAATTAGATCCTTGGATTCATATTTGAACATAGTTTTCAATGATGTATTTTTTTGTGACATGCATGCATGAACATTTGGTTGGTTAAATTTATAGTCAAAATTTGGCATAGATTATTATAGGGACCAATAACCCAGGACGAAGCTCCTCGTCTGTCGTCCAAACTCTTTGACTAGTCGCTCTATTACATGCGAGACGTCAAGCATCCAGGCCCGCATGCCATCAAACAAATCACAGTGAGGTGCTACAGCGGAGACTCACTAGTCACCCTGGTGTGGCCGTCACGAACGGTCATATCACAAAACCCACACCTTTACCAGCAGCGCTAAAATGGCCTCGAAGTTTGATGGCATGAAGCAACCATCATTTCACTGGAACGCTCATTGAGCACTTTCTCCCCTATATTGAAGAAAACCTCACTCCAGGCTACTCACTCTGCCATTTTTATTTCGTTGCGACTAAGGTAAGGTGGGCGAATCAGTGATGCTACTATATTCTCATTCCAAGAATCTTCTTTTTGCAAAGCACCGACCGATTCTCACTGCCTATTCTTTTCCCATTTTCATTGTGATTGTGGGTTCCTTTCGATTTCTCTTTGTTCGTTAGTTTATTGATGGATCCTGGAGCACTAGGAAAAAAGTTGTCGGCGAACAACCCACTCGAGACAGAGTTCTCCAGGAAGAGAGCACCGGCAAACGACTTGGCCATGTTGGTGGGCTAACACATGGAGACGAATAACTCCAAGAAACAAGCACTGGCCAAAAACTTGACGATGTTGGCGGACGAATGTTGGAGATATGCCCTAGAGGAAATCATGTATGATGATATTTCCTATGTGTTTATGAATAAAGATAGTCCTTGGATGTAATCTATTATACTTGTTGGCAAGTACGTGACTTGTCTGTGAGATCTTGTGTCGCATGATACATCCTAAATTGTCCCTAGTCGCAAGTGATGTGTGGGCACACGTCGGACTAGAGTAGCATATGACACGATGGATGGCTCGGTCTCACTAGCCATGCAGCATTGGATGCTAACCGGATAATATGGACCCTGAAGGATCTGGTCAGATTCGACGTAGTCGAATCTGAGTCGAGACAAGGTCTGTGTCGGATAGACCCAACTATGAGACGTTGCGATATGTCATCTATGAGTCTCTATTACAACATACGTTCTATGTCCTAATACCTGAGCTGACGCATGTAGTCAGGATGGTTGTAACATCCCAAATTTTCAATTTGGAATGTTATACATTAGATCATCATTGCATATCATATTTCATTGCATTTTTGGTTGATCCTATAAATTCTAAGCAACTGAAGGACCCATGGAGAGAGTTGGGGATTTCGTTATTTTCATATTTGAGTTTTCTCAAATTTTGAAAAGAGGATCATTTGTTTTTAATTATTTTTCTCTTCGAATATTTCTTATATGAAAATACAAGAGAGGGGATAAAATTACTTCCTCAAAATAAAGAAATATTGGAGGTTAAATATTAAAATGAAATAAGATTTTTATTCGAAGTTTCATTGCTATTTTATTTTAATTAGGAAAAAATGTGTTTTCCAAAATTGCATTAGAGGCCCAAATAAATGTTCACTTCGTTCACTATATTTTTACAGGACGGGGAAGATTTATTTCATGATTTTTGGAGTCCGTTTAGTATTTCTTCTAGTTGTTTTTCTGCGTGTCGCAATATTAAAAAAAAGTCAAACCGACCTACGGGCCATGGGCGACACGGACTCCCACCACCTCGGGCCTTATAAGCCGCCACCCCTGACCCCGCAGCCTACCACTAGCCCAATCCTCCGCTGCCGCCTAAAACCCTAACCTTAGCCAC
>NC_057801.1:324604767-324622344 GCF_018294505.1 Triticum aestivum | reverse complement strand
CCGCCGCGCCAGCCGACGCCTGGCTGCCCACTGCCGCCGGACGCTGCCCTCGCCGCCGCCCCCGTCGCTGTTGCCGGAGTTGCCCATCGCCGCCACCGCCGCTGCCGGAGTTGCCCATCGCCGCCACCGCCGTCATGTTCCACGAGGTAGCCGCCGTTTTTTTATGTAAAACCTAGTTTTCGTTTTTTTATTAGATCGGTTTTATTTTGTCGGTTTAGTTAAATAGCGGACGGTCATCCGTATGTTCATTTGAACCAACGATGTTCACCCATTAGCCGCAAACGGAAAACGTTCGTTCGTTAGCCTATTCGTCAGTTTTACTTTTTCCAGGATTTTTCGCGATTATTTTCGATCGCGATTTCTGCCCTAATTTTCATTTTAGTTTATCTTTTCGCTCGTTTATCGGAATCAGGCGATTCAAGTGCCTAGATCTTTGTCTCGAAGCCTTCTTTCTGTTTAACCAACATAAACAAGATTTTGGTACTGCAAAATTTTACTTTAGTCCAGATTAGAGAACGGATATTATTTCTTTCGCAGTTTGAGTTTCGCTACTTCGTTTGATTTCATTCTTGTTGCAAACCGGAGTTCTTAAGTTGAACTTTCTGGTTAGATCTCTTATTTGTGTTTTACCCGTGCTTTTTGCTGAGTGCTTATTGTATGCTTTGTTTGTTTGTGATAGAGTACCCGGAGTGCGAAGCGTGCTACTACGAGTCTCTAGGTTTCACGGATCATCAGCAAAGCAAGTAACACTTTGATCATACCTCTTTAATACCCAGTTTAATTGCATTAGATTAATCCTCAAACAATTGCATGGTTAGGATTTGATTAACATGTGGGTTTTGGGAAGTGGATGATGAGGTAGATCATATTGCCCTGTTTATTATCAAACCTTTGGGATTACTTCTACATTATGCTTATTCTGCTATGCTATGCCCATAGACGTGGATTTGTTCAATTGATTCATGACAGATGTGATAGTTATTATTAATGGTTAACTTAAGGTGGCTACTTTAATATACATCTGGGTGGATTGCTTGAGGCACCCTGGAGTACCCAGTGGTTGTCAGGGCACCTTGAGAATCCAGTGTTGTCCTAGGATATCCCGAAGTACCCGTGTGATCATCCTACGGTCCGCCACCTAGGCTCAAAGGGATCATAAGATTATTCATGCTAGAAAGTTCCTTGTGCAGCCACAAGCTATTATGGGCTCTAACATAGTTGAGTATGTTGCAAGATCTCTGTCAGTGGTGGGCTAGCATATGTAGGGGAAAAGTAGGTGTAACTGTCCACCCATAGTAAAGAGTTATTATTTCAGAAAGACTGTGTCTCTATTCTCCGACCATGGATGTATTTGAGTCTTGTGGGGAAAAGTGCACAAACCTCTGCAGAGTGTACAAACTAATCATTGTTAGCCGTGTCCCTGGTTATGGAAGTTTTGAGTATCTAGTTCTTGGATTATCATGTTGATCTCATCACTCTAAATTTAATTTGATTGGTTTAATGATGATGCTTAATTGGGATTGAGTTGGAGGAACCTTCTCAATGTTTAAAAACCACCATGATTGTTAAATATAATTTATTCCTTTGTTGTAGGGAAAAATTGGCTTTATACAAAATTGTAACCATAGAGCTTTCTACCAGCCATATATGCATGTAGTGATAGCATTTATTCTGTTCATTACTCTATGTGTTATATTGCCAGCATATTCCATGTGCTGACCCATTCCGGACTGCAATGTTCATGTTGCAGACTTTTCAGACGAAAAGTAAGGTGCCATAGGTCGTTGTCTTTCACTCAGTGATGCCGTGGGAGTTGATGGACTCACTTTATCTTCAAAGCCTTCCGCTGTTATCATTTTTAGATGGCCTTATGCCATACTATTGTAATAAGTTCTCTTTTGACACATTCGATGTAATAAGTGTGTGATTGCTACTCTGTTACAGTACTGTGCGTGTCAGCATTACCGATCCAGGGATGACACTCATGCACAGAGATCAGACAGTTTGAGGTCTCATCGCTACAAGATGGTATCAGAGCACACGCTGACAGTAGGACACGACCACTAAGCCAAAGCCCTAGATCACTACTCTCTTCTTATTTCTGACTCCTCTCCCTTTTCTAGTCTATAGGATGGCGGATGCAAGGAAGAAGTTCACACAGCCGGATGAAGATACACCTTTTGGACGACACTGGAAGGAAGTTACTAGATACCTGAACATCGGAATACCAAGCTTCACCGGGATCTGCATCGCCAATTTACCAGAAGAGGAGCGTTGGACGATTCAAGTTCAAGTTCCAGGAAGGACGTTCATGCTAGTCACTGAGCCCATAGAGTTTTCCTTTGATGCACCAACCTGGAGTTTAGGAAAGAGCATGGCAACCCACATCACTATGGGACGCATTGGATAAGTTTACCACAAGGGTCTCAAGGATACTATCTACCAGATTTGTGGGCGCCGAGATGAGCAATGGGAGATGATCAGCACCAGGAAGGGTAGATCCATTGCACCTTTCATCCAGGAGTTAAACCAACACATTCATCGGCAGGAGAACCAGTTGTGTGCAGGCATGATAGATCTGAAGAAGGCAATGACCAGGATCACAGAGCTGGAGGAAGAACTCAAGTCTCCACGCGACGGATATGATGAGGAAATGATGATACTCGTGGAGAAGAATGACAATTTGACAAGGAAGCTAGGAGTATTCATGGGAGACCCCGCGCCAGGAGGAGAAGACGACGATTCCACTTGTCATCGATGACACCGACTCGGACACCGATGAAAGCGATGATGACTATGTTGCTGAAGTTGGAGCAGATATCATGGTGTCTTCCAGCGATCATGTTTTATAGTCGACCACCATATCAGTAGTAGTATTCCCTCATGTATATAGTATTAGTCCGAGCACTTTTGTAACGATAGTTAGACCGATTGTATGCCCTTGTTTGTATAGATTGACGTGATATGTTTGTGTTTGTCTCATGTGCATATGGGTAGTGTTTTCCCTCTAGATCTCATTCTATTCTGTTTTCTCATCTTTTCTAAACCCATCAGATGTGTCCGAGATGCAACAATGGATTTTCTTTCCCACCGGAGCTCACTCAGTTGATCCACCAGTAGAATGCCTTGATGCAGATACTAGTCCAGAATCAGAACCAGGGGAACAACAACAACAACAACCCACCACCACCACCACATGTTGATCACTTAGCCCGTTTTTTAAGGTTGAATCCACCGGTGTTCTGCAGTAGCACCGAGCCGATTGTTGCAGACGATTGGCTCCATAAGATTGTAAAGGAGTTCACCACTGCAGGATGCACAGATGCGAAGAGAGTGTGTTTTGCCGCACATCAGCTTGATGGACCCGTAGCATCTTGGTGGGAGAATTTCACAGCCACTTACCCCATTGACACTGTCACATGGGACCAATTTCAGCAAGCTTTTCGCACTGCCCATGTTTCAGCAGGAGCTATGGCCATGAAGAAGCGCGAGTTTTCCAACTTGCGCCAAGGAGGACGCATAGTGGGCCAGTATGTGGATGATTTTAGTAAGTTAGCATGTTATGCCCTAGATGACGTTGCTACGGATGCAGTTGATGGGCTGAGCATGCAGTTGATGGTGGCAACCATCAACAAATACCAGGAGTTGGTAGATAGAGCTCTCATGATTGAAGGGAAGCAGCAGCAGATTGATAATGACAAGAGGAAGTATGAACATGGGAAGTACAATTCAGGAGCTCTACAGAGGCCCCGTTTTACCCCGAACTCGGGAGGACACCTTCACCATTACCATGGAGGCCATAGTTCCAATGGAGGAAGTTCGCATAACCATAGTGGCCCAAAGAATGGGAATGGGAATGGAGGAAGCAATGGCCAGAACCGTTCAAACCCAGCAACGCCCACCAAGAAGGATCTAAGTCACATTACTTGTTTCAAGTGCGGGAAGAATGGACATTACACCATGGAGTGTTCTGAAGCAAAACAATGGAAACGACAATGGAAGCTCTGGGAAGAAGCCCAACCCTTTCAACAGGGGACAAGTGAACCACGTTAACGTGGAGGAGGTTGAAGCACAACCAGATGCAGTAATAGGTAAGTTTTTGGTTAAGTCATTTACTGGAATCGTTCTTTTTGATATTGGTGCATCGCATTCAAACATATCAAGGGGATTTGTGTATAAGTATAAGTTGCCCACCAAAGTTCTTAGAACACCAATGTTAGTAAGTTCGCCAGGAGCAGAACATATGGCTAGCCAAGGATGTTTTCAGATGCCATTGACCATAGGTAGGCATGTTTTCTCCTTAGACCTGATAATTCTGGAGTCGCAAGGTTTGGATGTTATTTTGGGTATGGATTGGCTATCGATGCATGGAGGGAACATTGATTGCGCCAGTAAGTCAATTATGCTCATCACCCCAGAAGGAAGGAGGATTAAGTATGTATCCCGACATGTGCCGAACAAGACTCAACTGAATTCCTTCTTACGAGTTGTACAGGAGGAACTACCAGTGGTGAAGGATTTCCGTAATGTATTTCTAGAAGAGTTACCAGGCATGCCACTGGATTGAGACATCGAGTTCTTGATTGAGGTTTTGCCAAGCACAGGGCCAATATTTAAGAGAGCGTACAGGATGCCCGCAAAGTATTTGGAGGAAACTAAGAAGCAGATTGAGGAGTTACTGGATAAAGGTTACATTCGCCCAAGTTCGTCACCTTGGGGATCACCAGTGCGTCTAGTGGAGAAGAAGGATCGTTGAGGATGGTTGTTGACTATCGTGGATTGAATGAAGTGACAATCAAGAACAAGTACCCACTGCCGATGATCAATGATCTATTTGACCAGTTGCAAGGAGCTAAAGTATTTTCCAAGATCGATCTACGATCAGGATACCACCAGCTAAAGATTCGAGAGCAGGATATACCTAAGACAGCTTTTACCACAAGGTATGGGCTATATGAGTATACCGTTATGTCATTTGGTCTGACTAACGCACCTGCATATTTCATGAACATGATGAACAAGGTGTTTATGGAGTTTATGGATAAGTTCGTTGTGGTGTTCATTGATGACATATTGGTCTACTCGAAAAATGAAGAGGAGCATAAGGACCATTTGCGTTTGGTACTTGGGAAGCTCAGAGAACATTAGTTATACGCCAAGTTCAGCAAGTGTGAGTTTTGGTTGAAGCAAGTTTGATTCCTCGGACATGTTATATCTGGAGAAGGAATAGCAGTAGACCCCACCAAAGTGGTCACCGTGACAAATTGGGAAGCACCCATGTCAGTTGGAGAGACCGTAGTTTTCTTGGACTCGCAGGATACTACCAGAGGTTCATTGAGAATTTCTTGAAGATTGCAAAGCTCATGACAGAGTTGTTGAAGGAGGACACCAAGTTCAAATGGACTGAGGAACTTGAGGCCAGTTTTCAGGAATTGAAGAAACATTTGGTTACAGCCCCAGTGTTCATTCTTACAGATCAACGCAAGGATTATCAAGTGTATTGCAACGCTGCGTTGAAGACATGGAGACATTTTCTAACCGGAAACCATTGTGAGGTGTACACGAATCACAAGAGTTCGAAGTATATCTTTAGGCAGAAGGAGTTGAACCTCAGGCAGAGGAGATGGTTGGAGCTCATCAAGGATTATGATATGAGGTCGCACTATCATCCCGGAAAGGCTAACGTAGTAGCCGATGCATTGAGCCGCAAGAGTCATGTCAATACACTCATGACCGGAGAATTACCCAAGGAGTCAGAAGAGGATCTTCGTGAGCTATGTTTGGAAATAGTTCCGAGAGGCTATGTAGCAGCCTTGGAGATTCAGTCTACTTTGATGGACAAGATCAGGGAAGCTTTGAAGACGGACAAGGAGATCGCCGAGATAAAGGAAAGGATGAGCAAAGGAAAGGCCAAAGGATTTCGTGAGGATGAGCATGACACCTTATGGTTTGAGGACCGCGTATATGTGCCTAATGACCCGGAGATTAGGAAGTTGATTCTGCAGGAGGCCCATGATTCGCCGTATTTGATTTACCCAGGAAACAGCAAGATGTATCTGGATTTGAAGGACAGTTTCTGGTGGACCGGAATGAAGAAGGATATTGCGGAGTATGTAGAAGTTTGTGATGTACGTCAAAGAGTGAAGGCAGAGCATCAGAAGCCAGCAGGATTGCTACAGCCATTGCCGATACCCGAATGGAAGTGGGATAAACTAGGCTTGGATTTTATCACGGGATTGCCCAGGACTCGATCAGGCTATGACCCGATATGGGTTGTAGTCGATCGGTTGACGAAGGTAGATCATTTCATACCAGTGAAGACTACTTACACCAGTGCTAAGTTGGCAAAGATATACATGACCAGGATCATATGTATGCATGGAGTTCCAAGGACCATTGTATCAGATAGAGGAACCCACTTTACCTCGAAGTTCTGGAATGAGTTGCATGAGACTTTGGGTTCCAGGCTAGAATTCAGTACAACCTTTCATCCACAGGCAGCCTGTACAGACCGAGAGAGTCAATCAGATTCTGGAGGACATGTTGAGAGCTTATGCGCTAGATTATGGATCTAGTTGGGACGAAAATTTGCCATATGCAGAGTTCTGTTACAACAACAGTTATCAAGCCAGTTTGAAGATGGCCCCTTTCGAAGCTTTGTACGGAAGGAGGTGCAGGACACCGTTGTTATCGGATGAAGTTGGAGAACATCAGTTGTTTGGACCAGATTTGATAAAAGAGTCTGAAGAGAAGGTTAAGCTGATTCACGATAGACTCAAGGTAGCCCAGTCCAGGAAGAAGAGCTATGCAGATTCAAAATGCAAGGAGACAATTTACGAATTCAGAGATAGAGTTTATCTTCGTGTGTCCCCACTTCGAGGAGTTAAGCGGTTTGGAGTTAAGGGAAAGTCAGCACCTCGTTTTGTGGGACCCTACAAAGTTTTGGAATGTATGGGAGAAGTTCCTTACAAGTTGGAATTGCCTGAAGGATTGTCAAGAGTTCACGATGTGTTCCACGTTTTCCCAGTTGAAGAAGTGACATGCAGAGATGGCTGATATTCATCTGAGAGATATAGTGCCACTGGAAGCGATTCAGTTGGATAGCGATTTGACCTATGAGGAGAAACCTGTGAAGATTCTCGAGTTTCCTAGCCGAGTCACCCGCAGCAAGGTTATCAAGTTCTGCAAAGTCTAGTGGAGCCACCATACCGAGGATGAAGCCACCTGGGAACGAGAGGAAGACCTATGGAAGGACTACCCGTACCTATTTTCTAGCCAACCCGAATCTCGAGGGCGAGACTCATCTTAAGGGGGTAGGTTTGTAACATCCCAAATTTTCAATTTGGAATGTTATACGTTAGATCATCATTGCATATCATATTTTATTACATTTTTGGTTGATCCTAGAAATTCTAAGCAACTCAAGGACCCACGGAGAGAGTTGGGGATTTCGTTATTTTCATATTTGAGTTTTCTCAAATTTTGAAAAGAGGATCATTTGGTTTTAATTATTTTTCTCTTCGAATATTTCTTATATGAAAATACAATAGAGGGGATGAAATAACTTCCCCAAAATAAAGACATATTGGAGGTTAAATATTAAAATCAAATAAGATTTTTATTCGAAGTTTTGTTGCTATTTTTTTTGAATTAGGAAAAAGATGCGTTTTTTCAAAATTGCACTAGAGGCCCAATTAAATGTTCACTTTGTCCGCTACATTTTTAGAGGACGAGGAACATTTATTTCAGGATTTTTGGAGCCTGTTTAGTATTTCTTTTAGTCGTTTTTCTGCGCTTCGGTATATTTTTTTTTAAAAGTCAAACCAACCTACGGGCCGTGGGCGACCCGGACTCCCGCCGCCTCGGGCCTTATAAGCCGCCACCCGCAACCCCGCAGCCCACTGCCAGACCAACTCGCCGCCGCCGCCTGAAACCCTAACCCTAGCCACCTCCCGTCGCCGCAGCAGCCGCCCACGCCACCAGCCGCCGTCGCGCCAGCCGCCGCCCCGCTGCCCGCCGCCGCCGGACGCCGCCGCTGGATGTCGCCCTCGCCGCCTTCACCGGAGTTGCCCACCTCTGCTGCCTCTATCACGTTCCATGAGGTAGCCGCCGGGTTTTTTAAACGGATCGGTTTTATTTTGTAAACCCTAGTTTTCGTTTTTTTATTAGATCGGTTTTATTTTCTCGGTTTAGTTAAATAGCGGACGTTTGTCCGTACGTTCGTTTTAATGAACGGTGTTCACCGATTAGCCACAGACAGCGAACGTTTGTTCGTTAGCATGTTCTTCAGTTTTTCTTTTTCCAGGGTTTTTCCACGATTATTTTTTATCGCGATTTATGCCCTGATTTTCGTTTTAGTTTATCTTTTCGCTCGTTTATCGGAATCAGGCAATTCAAGCGCCCAGATCTTCCTCTCGAAGCCCTCTTTCTGTTTAACCAAATTGAACAAGATTATGGTACTATAAAATTTGACTTTAGTCCAGATTTGTAAACGGATTTTCTTTCTTTCGTAGTTTGAGTTTCATTGCTTCGTTTGATTTGATTCTTTCTCCAAACCGAAGTTCTTAAGTTGAACTTTCTGGTTAGATATTTTATTTTATTTTTACCCGTGCTTCTAGTTGACTGCTTATTGTATGCTTTGTTTGTTTGTGATAGAGTACCCGGAGTGCGAAGCGTGTTACTACGAGTCTCTAGGTTTCACGGATCATCAGCAAGGCAAGTAACACTTTGATCATACCTCTTTAATACCCAGTTTTATTGCATTAGATCAATCCTCAAACAATTGCATGGTTAGGATTTGATTAACATGTGGGTTTTGGGAAGTAGATGATGAGGTAGATCTTATTGCCCAGTTTATTATCAAACCTTTGGGTGTTACTTTTACGTTATGCTTATTCTGCTATGCTATGCTCGTAGACGTGGATTGCTTTAAGTGATTCATGACAGATGTGAGAGTTATTATTAATGGTAAACTTAAGGTGGCAACGTTAATATACATTTTGTTGGATTACTTGAGGCACCCTGGAGTACCCAGTGGTTGTCAGGGCACCTGGAGAATCCAGTGTTGTCCAAGGATATCCTTGAGTACCCGTGTGATCATCCTACGGTCCGCCACCCAGGCTCAAAGGGATCATAAGATTATTCATGCTAGAAACTTCTGTGTGCTGCCACAAGCTATTATGGGCTCTAGCATAGTTGACTATGTTGGAAGACCTCTTTCAGTGGTGGGCTAGCAGATGTAGGGGAAAGTAGGTGTAACTGTCCACCCATAGTAAAGAGTTATTGTTTCAAAAAGACCGTGTCTCGATTCTCCGACCATGGATGTATTCGAGTCTTGTGGGGAAAAGTGCGCAAACCTCTGCAGGGTGTACAAATTAGTCATCGTTAGCCGTGTCCCCGATTATGGACGTTTTGAGTTTCTAGTTCTTGGATTATCATGTTGATCTCATAATTCTAAATTTAATTTGATTGGGTTAATGATGATGCTTAATTGGGATTGAGTTGGAGGAACCTTCTCAATGTTTAACAACCACCATGATAGTTAAATATAATTTATTCCTTTGTTGTATGGAAAAATTGGCTTTATACAAAATTGTAACCATAGAGCTTTCCACCGGCCATATATGCATGTAGTGATAGCATTTATTCTGTTCATTACTCTATGTGTTACATTGCCAGCATATTCCATGTGCTGACCCGTTCCGGGCTGCAATGTTCATGTTGCAGACTTTTCAGACGACGAGTAAGGTGCCATAGGTCGTTGTCTTTCACTCAGTGATGTCGTTGGAGTTGATGGACTCACTTTATCTTCCAAGCCTTCCGTTGTTATCGTTTTTAGATGGCCTTAAGCCATATTATTGTCATAAGTCCTCTTTTGAGACATTCGATGTAATAAGTGTGTGATTGCTACTCTCTTATAAATCCTCAAGTACCGTGCGTGTCAGCATTACCGATCCAGGGATGACACTGATGCACAGAGATCAGGCTGTTTGAGTTCTCGTCGCTACAATGGTGACAGACTTGCTTTGAGCCAACCGAACGGTACTTCGTGACTGGGTAGTTACAAAGGTTGGTTTCGGGTATGCCCAGTCCGATGCTACGAGACATGGTTGAGCAAGATGGGATTTGCCCCTCCGATCAGGAGAGATATACTCTGGGCCCCTCGTGTGATCCGACTAGGATGAGCATGGCCATGCGACAAGGATTATGAGATAATCCAGTTTGTGGTTAGTATCACTGGAACAAGAAAGAGGTCAGGCTAGCACAAGGATGACAGTATCGCCTTGAGTTAGGCAACATATATCGTGAGGGAAAGGGAATAGAAGTGTGACACGTTGTACATGTTCGCCTAACTAGCTTCATAGTCTGCTTGGTGGTCGTCACACCTTGCTAGAGGCCGGTACCAACCGTGCAGGTCGGAGGTGATCCGAACTGTGACCAAGCTGACTTGAAGGGAAGGAACCTACGAGGTCGGTTCAGAGGACACTGGTCGGATGTGATCCGAGCTGGACTTGGAACGCGACCGAGTATACTTTGGGCTTTAGTGTCGGTGCAAGGCCCAAGTGTTGAGCCCATGACGGATGCCTATAAATAGTGCAGGTATGACACACTTATTGAGTTGATCGCTTCGGCACTGTCGTTAGGGCTTTGCATGTGTTGCAACTAGCCACCTCCACTCGCTGCCGGTTGTGTGATCGGACCTAGCAGTCCGTCGCACGATGTTCCTCCTGCACGCGTGGATATCGTTAGAGGTGGTGAACTTGCGCCGCTCCGGCAAACCTATTCGCGGGATCCGATCGGCTACGTTGGACACCGGCAAGGAGGAGACGACTCCGGGAATGCAAGGTGACTCCGGGAACGCGCTACCTCAACTCTACTTCCGCTGCATGGCACTGCGCGTCTAGTGGTAACGATCTGTGATCCATCTCCCGTAGCATGTTCTTGGTTGTTCTGCGCGTAGGTAATTTTAATTTGAAGTCAACGCGCCCTATCGTAGATACCAACAATGGTATCTAAGCCTCTGCTATAGGATTTGGATTCAGATCATATGCATATTAGATATGTGGAGGCGGTAGATGAGATATGTTGTCGTTGATAAGATTGGCTGTGTGCACGGTTGATGATACCAACTGCACATGGGGATGGATGAGGCTATGTTTTTAGAATGTCAGAGTCGATGAGATCGTTTACACAACCTACCCCTACCGGTCGGTGTCCGCCATCGGGGACCGCCTTGTGCGTAGCACCTTGTATTTCGTACACGATCACTCAAACCAGTAGAATGAGATTCTATGCGTAACTTTGTTTTGCAGGTTTGATGTGAATAGTATGGCTCATGTCTATGTGATGCATCTGTGTAAATTAAACATGGCATGCTGTCATGTTTGTCACCCGGCAGGAGCCAAAGTGCTGTCATTATTATGTATAACGACTTGCGTGTCGGCTGGTGACTCTATGTAAAGTTCATTACTAGTTGTAGTAGTTGGATAATAGAGATCGGGTTGGGGGCTTGGGGGCCCGGCGTGACAAACAAGATGGAGTTCCTAGATGGTCATCGGAGTCGGAGCCGACCTGGAAGAACATCCATGAAGGAGCCATACTATTTCACAATATGTGTTTATTTGTGATTGTTATGCATCTCTATTTCAATGCATGCTATAATGGTAGAAAGATCCCTCATGAATATCAAGCGAATTGCCATCCCTGATGCTGCACCTTCGCACGTCAACTACGTCTAGTAGTGGGCCCATAAAATTCATGTCGGACACGAACATGCACTGCATCAGGTTAACTTGACAAGGCTATCAAAATGGTTTTGGGCCTTGTGACAAAGAAGGTTGGGAGCCGGGGTATGAGATACCTTCCCGACCGACAGGAGTCATATGGAGATACGATTAGCAAGGAGTTGCTTACTGGATAGGTATGTTGGCTAGCAGTGATGCTAAAGCTCACTAGTCGCATGCACTAGTAGGGTTCTGAATCACTAAGAGTTTGCGGAGGAATGCTGATTTCAGTGGGAGTATTTCTATTTAAGGCTATAGACAGTCTACATAATCATATTGTTAGTGACTGCATATTTTCTGTTGTAGATCAATGGCACCACCTGCTCAACCCAACTTTGCATTGAAATCAATTCTAGAAAAGGATAAACTGAATAGAACAAACTTTACCACCTGGTATAGAAATTTGAGAATTGTTCTCAAGCATGATAAAAAGGAACATGCTAATACCACAACCAAGAATGCCTACCAGAAACTCATTGGTGAATCAAACGAGATCAGCTGCCTCATGCTTGCTTGTATGGAGCCCAATTTGCAACAGCATTTTGAAGATGTTGGGGCTTTCGATATGATCGAGAGTCTCAAGACCATATTTGAGGTATAGGCTAGGACTAAGAGGTTCAACGTCTGGTGATCGTTGATGGACTGTAAGCTGAAGGAAGGTGATCCACTGAGCCTGCATGTGATCAAGATGATCAGATATGTGCAAGATTTGTATCGGTTGGGCTTCCCGCTCTTGGATGAGTTGGCTACTGATGCAGTTCTGGGTTCTCTTCCGCCTAGCTATGGGATGTTCATCTCGAACTATCATATGCATGGCATGGATAAGAAGCTCACTGTATTGCATGGGATGCTCAAAGTGGCAGAGGAGGATATTAAGAAAGGCACACATCAAGTGTTGATGGTGCAGAAATTGGCTAAGTTCAAGAAGAGTTGGGCCAAGAAAAAGGCTAAGGAAAATGGCACGGAGACGGTAACCTCCACCGCTATGCCGAAGTCTGGACTGGACTCGAACACCATTTGCTATTACTGCAAGGAGACCGATCACTAGAAGAGGAACTGTTGCAAGTGTCTTGCAGAGCATGGCAAGAAGGCTGGGAATGCTACTTCAGGCAAAGGTACACTTGTTGCATATATTATAGACATTTACCTTGCTGACATACCTAGTAGCTCTTGGTATTTGATACCGGATTGGTTGTTCACATTTGCAACTCGATGCAGGGTCAGCAACAAAGCAAGAGTTGCTGCATTGGAGGTCGGCACGATGCAGCTCCAGCTTCCTTTTGGATTTATTTTGGAATTGAATAATTGTTATTACATTCCTGCACTTAGTGGGAACATTATTTCTTCCTCATGTTTGATGAGTCAGGGTTATGAATTCAATTTAAAGGACAATGGTTGTTCGTTTTATTTGAATGGTATGTTCAACGGCTATTTATATTGAATCTAGAACAGGAACGGGTCTATAACGTGAATGTGAATAGGCATAAGCCTAATGAGATAAATCCGACATACTTCTGGCATTGCCGACTTGGACACATTAGTCTGAAACGCATGAAGAAGCTCCATGATGATGGGCTCCTAACTTCGTCCGACCTCGGGTTGTTGGAGACATGTGAATCATTCTTGCTCGGCAAGATGACTAAGTCTCCTTTCACAAAGAGTTGTGAGAGGGCGTCTGAGCTAGTGGAGCTCATACACAGTGATGTGTGTGGTCCAATGAGCACAAACGCTAGAGGTGGCTATCAGTACTTCGTGACTGATACTGACGACTTGAGTAGATATGGATATATCTATTTGATGAGGCACAAGTTGGAAACCTTTGAAAAGTTCAAAGAGTTTCAGAATGAGGTTGAGAATCAGGTCGCCAAGACAATAAAGCTTCTACAATTTGATCGTGGAGGTGAGTACATGAGCCAGGAGTTTGATGATCATCTGAAAAGCCGAGGTATAGTACCTCAGCTCACACCTCCTGGTACGCCACAGAGAAATGGCGTGTCAGAACGGAGGAATAGGACCTTGTTGGACATGGTCTGGTCTATGATGAGCAAATAGGATTTACCCTTGTCATTCTAGGGATACGCTCTAGAAACAACAACTTTCACACTTAACAGGGTACCATCAAAATCCGTAGACAAGACACCACGTGAGATGTGGACCAGGAAGAGTCCCAGTTTGTCTTTTCTAAAGATATAGGGTTGTGAAGCGTTTGTTGTCAGGACCCCGACTCAATGCCACATCGATCTAGCATGTAACACATCATATCACTTTGCGGCCTCACGCACGGTACTCCCACGGGTGTCGCCTTACCTTTGCCCAGAACCGTTTGCGCCTTTTGGCAGACGTATATGATAGTGTCGCTAGCATCCATATGATAAGGAGCCCGGGCTGACATGGCTAGTCGTAAACCCAAAGTGGCACAAACTTACAGGGACAGGCATCCATGACCCAACATCGAACGTGTCGGTCATCAGCGAGTGAATCCAGGCTGTAGCACTGGGCTAGCAGGACTCCGGTGAACCGGGCTGTAGCGGGCTAACAGGACTCCGGTATTCATCGCGTGACATTTCCCCGAAGGGACAGACACAGGAACGAAGAAGGACACATGCCGGCCAGCCTAAGTGTTCCGGAGCAGTAGCAAGCTACCATGGCTCAGTGGAAACACCAGGAGACATTTCCCGGTAAGAGAGGCTACCAAGGATAAACAACTAGGTTGTCAGATCCCACACATACCAAGCATTTCAGTAACATACACACAATATGCTCGATATGTGCAATACAACATGGCATCACAAAATGACTCTACGACTCAAGTAATTTATTCAATAGGCTCCGAGGAGTGAGATATTACAAACAGGGGTCCCATGACCCAACACTCAGGGCATACAAATCAAAGCACAAGCGGAAGCTTAACATGTCTGAGTACAGACAACTATAAATGAAAAAGGCTGAGAAGCCTGACTATCTACCAGATCCTGCCGAGGGCACAAGATCGTAGCTGAGGTAACAAGCTAAACATCGAAGTCCACGCGGAACTACTAGTAAGACTGAAGTCTCTCTGCGAAAACATAAAATAGGCAAACGTGAGTACAAATGTACCCAGCAAGACTTACATCAGAACTAACTACATATGCATCATTTTCAACGAAGGGGATGGTGGGGTTTAACTGCAGCAAGCCAGCTTTGACTTGGTGGCTAACCTAATCTACGACTGCAAGTAACTCTTTTGAGGTGGCGCACACGAGTCTACATATTCACCATATCAATACACCACTATGGATCCGCTCCCGTCTCCCTACGAGAACGCCATCCATAGCACTCACGCTTATCTTGCGTATTTTAGAGTATCCACTTTCACTTGTCTATGAACTGATATAAGCAACCCAGAAGTCCTTTTCCGCGGACACGGCTATTCGAATAGATGATGTTAACCCTGCAGGGGTGTACTTCTTCACACACGCTCTCACCACTTACCGCCGTTTACACGACATGTACTCGGCAACCTTCAAGCGGAAGCCCAACGTGGGTGTCGGCCACGGCCTACCTAAACACTCAAGTCTCTAGTCCAGGTTTATCGCCTATTCGGGTTCCATCCATGAGGAGATCCGGCCGGAGTTTCGGTCACAGCCCCAAACGATGTGAACAGGGTTCCCGAGACACCAAACGGGCGCCCGGTACACCGTGCCACGTGCCTACCGCATCACAGCCCACCCCTACGGTCAGCGCTGCGCACGGCCTCCAGCATACTACAAACACCAGAAACTACTTGCAACTCCTGGACAGAGGACAAGGGTGATCAAGAAGCCGAGAGGGTCCATTGGTTTCGGGCCCAATGCGTGGTAGTAGCTGAATCATGGATCACAAACACAGAACTCAGTTCCTGAGGACGGCTGCAATGAGACAACCCACCATGTACTCCTACATGGCCTCTCACCGCTACCTTTACCAAATCGTGTTCACACACTTAGCTCACACACAGTAGGACATGTTCATACACCTCTGATTCATCCCGGATGAATCAGACCTGACACAACTCTAAGCAGTAGCAGGCATGACAAACAAGCATGAATGAGTAGGCACAACAGGGGTCAAACGACTCCTACTCATGCTAGTGGGTTTCATCTACTTACTGTGGCAATGACAGGTCATGCAAAGGATAAAGGGGTTCAGCTACCGCAGCAAGTAACAGATGAATCGGTGTTGTCCTAATGCAGTAAAAGAGAGCAGGAGCGAGAGAGTGGGATTTTATCGGAATGAACAAGGGGGTTTTGCTTGCCTGGCACTTCTGAAGATAACATTGAGTCTTCATCAGTGTCAACGATCACAATGTCGGAACATCGTCTACCGAGGGGGAACAACACCGCAACACAGAAGAAACACGATCAATGCAATGCACAATATGATGCATGCTATGACATGGCAATATGAATGTGTTTTGGGCTAATGCACTTAGCTATGGTTTAAATGAAGTTGGTTTGAATACATGATTCAAATTCAAACTCCATATGTGATTATTCAAATGCCATTTAATTGATTTGTGCTATACAACAGCTATAAGTTGTTCTAACATGCATGAAAATGGTACAGATGGATTCCTTGAATTTTTCTGATAATTTTTCATATATAAATTATTTAATTTGGAGTTATGGTTGAATTTCTATGAATTTTAGAAGTTTTAGGCATTTTCTGGAATTTCCTGAATATTTATAAAATAAACTAAATTCCAGAAAAGGAATATTGCGTCAGCATGGCGTAAGGCTGAGGTCAGCAGGTCAACTGGGTCGCCCAGAGTCAAACCTGACGTGTGGGGGCCACACGTCAGTGTCACAGTTAGTTAACAGGGGGTTATTTGCTTAATTAAAGGATTAGGGGGGTCGGGGCCCACTGGTCAGTGTTAGTGGCTAATTAGGTTTAGTTAATATTTAACTAAAATTAGCAGGGCCTGGCCCCACTAGTCAGCGACCCTGGGGGGTCAAACCCCAGGTCAAACACGTCAAACCCGCCGGCGACATGACGCCGGCGAGGCCCGAGACGGCGGCGTGATCCGGAAACGCAGCACGGGCCACGGTTCGGGGCGCGGATGGCACCGTTGGAACCCTGGGCCTCGTCCGCGTCGGCTGGTGCTAGAGGGGTCGCCGGAGACGACTTAAATCGATGGCGGTGTCCGCTTTCGCGGCGGCCGGAGTTCGGGCGCCGACCGATTCGATGCTATGGTGCACTACGGGAGGAACTGGTGGGTGCTGCGGGCTCCTGAGGTTGCGGTGAGCACGACGGTGGGCTCGGGAGCAAGCTGTGGTGGCTGTGGCCACGGACACGCCATGGCCGGCGGCGAGGAGCAATCGGCTCTGGTGAAAAGGGCGGATAGAGTGCGGGAACGAGCGCGAGGAGGAGGGGGAATGGAAGAAGAGCTCACAGCGGATCCGGTGGAGGCAACGGCGAGGCCGGAGAGGGGCTGGAGCTCGCGAATCCTCGAAAGTTCGCCGGCGGCCGAAGGTTGGGGACGAGCTTGAGGGCGACGCTGCAGGGCTTCCGGGGGGCCGTGGATCGGTGGGGAGGAAGAGGGGGTCGAGGCGGAGCCTTTGAGCGCATCGGCGAGGCTAGGGGGTGGCGGTGGCCGCGAGGGAGCTCGTCGGTGGCGGCGGCTCCGTTCGGTCGCGGGAGGGAGAGGAAGCAGAGGAAGGGGAAGAGTTCGGGAGAGAGTGAGAGAGTTCCATAGGAGTGGCGTGGCACGCATGGAGGCGCCGGGGTGTCGAGGTGGAGCGGCAAGCAGGAGGTGGCCGGGGCGTGCGCCGGTGTG
>NC_057801.1:324596480-324604477 GCF_018294505.1 Triticum aestivum | reverse complement strand
TTAATTCTGTTCTGTTTTCTAGTTTTTGCTATTTGTTTTGATTTAGTAATAATACCAAACCATTTCATAAAATCCTGGAAACACTTATGGGTGCTTTCTGAATTATTTCAGTGACCCTTAACAATTTCCAACATTTATTTGAACATTTAAATTATTTATAGTATTTAAATGCCCAAAGTCAAATACAATAGGATTTAATTCAAAAATCCAGAATGGCCTAGAAATATGTGCATCATTGTTGGCAGGGGTTTTCACCTTTAACAAAAATAATGAACTTTCCTAAAGGGCATTCTGGGTTTATTGAAAATATTTTTATTTTGATCCTAATTGCATTTTATTTAGTGCTAGAGTTTGTCATCCCCAGTTCAAGTTTCATGAACCTTAAACATGATGCATGAATGCCTTAATGCAACTAATGACAAACAAATTCTAGGGTTGTGACAACTCACCCCCACTAAACAAGAATCTCGACCCGAGATTCAATTGTAGGGTAAGACGAAGGGGAAACGCAAACTAGTACAATCTTCACGATCCAGGGTGCACTTCATCAGCATGTTGAATCGATCACCATCTTTGTCTTGTCGTCTTGTTCTGAGAGCTCCAGTTATTATGACAATGAGAGGAGAAGGAGACTCTAGAAGAATCGATCTTCACGAAGGTCGAACAACTCAGGATTAACTCACGGAATGGGACATAGCAACATTTCTCGAGCTGAGGGACGAAGCACACCTCTAGAGGGATGGAGTGGAGCAGATGACGAGGTTTACCAGGTAGACTACAATTCCACACTTAAAAAGGTGGCAAACGATTGTCATCGTAGCGAGGAGTTGAGTTGCCATGATACCACAACGAGGCACCTTAGGGATGGTGACTCGTAGATATATCCCCTTAAGTGGCAGAAAGAATTACCTTTGATTCAAAGATCATTGAAACTATTTAAACCAGCCTAAGGCGATTCTCGAGCGATCGTTTGGAGGGGGTCGGTAGAATGGCATACTCGGACTTGGATGATGTGGATTACCTTGTTGAAGACAACGTAATGGATGATTTTGCTTACCACCGGAAATGGAAGGGACCCATGGTAGAATGGCACATTGGCGGTGCAAGCTGGGAACAGAATGCAAATGCTGGGAATGATTCTGGTAACTGGGGAAGAACCCAACAATAGAGAGTGAATTCACTGTTTGAAAGTTATAGCATAATCGAGGGAACTGAGAGCAATCCCAGTTAGTGTCGATGATAACACCTAGCGCTTGTGCGTGCTCTCAAGAACTTGAGCATTTCCATAATCATCAAGGTTTTACCAATATCCGTGTCAAGGATCCTGGCAACACAACTTGCTACCATGATGAATGGTGATGGAGGATGCAGATGCAAAGGAAGATAACACCTTCTCAGATTTCACCTTAGCGAGGCCAAGGAAACAAAATCTAGATTATCGACCGAGAGACATTTAGCACTCCGCTTCTAATGTTCTCCTTGATGTGCTAGCGTAATCCACTTATTGAAATGGTTTGGTAACCAGACCATCAAGTAAAAAGGTCGGACTTCGGGAGCACAAAAATCCATAAGGAACAACTACTAGAATAAGTTCTACGAGATCCTTATGGGGAGGTGGCCAACTTCCTCAATCAAGATATTATAATAACAGGTCTTCCGACTGGGTGTGTTGGCCACGACATCCACTTTACCGGTTATTGCGAGACCAATATTATAGTTCTTGGGAAATGTTCCAACCATCACATCTGCCTGAGATTCAGATCTGGTTGGTGTCAGAATATTCCAGACTCATCGAGTCTAAGAAGAAAAACGAAAGTTTGCAACACAAATCGATGAGATGACGCTGCGAGATTCTCGGGGAGTGAACTATGATAGCAAGCTCCAAAAACACGAGCCGGTTCTGCTACAACATGTGAACATGTTGTCCAAGACAAACATGACCACAAAGTAGTCTTATAATAAAACACTACCGAGTTCAGGAGGGGGAACCATCAGCGAGGGTATCGAAGCCCTTACATAAGTCCGGATTAGCTCTTATGAAGGAACTCCTTCTCCTTGAACAAATCAATCAGTGGCTTGGTGTGCTAGGGATACATATAGATTGAAGGTTGCAAGTCTTCAAACCACAGAATTCTTCGCACGTGTGCATGACTGATTTGGAATGATTCCAAAGAAAGCAACATTGACTTTCTCGAGTCCACGGCGGCAACTTGCATCAAATGCACATGAACTAGAGGAAGTCACTCCTTCATCCAAACATATGCTTCATGAGCTAGCATGAACAAATGCTTTCAAAGGTTTCCAACACTAGCTTAATGTTCAACATGATTCATGGGGGGAGGCAACATGCTACTGATGGGCTCAACAACAACTCATCGGAATTTCCATATCACTGGACTTCCACCATCATGTGAACACGGTGATAGCATTGGTCAGACCAAAGATGTAATGGTGTACGCTCGAGGGATCAACCACGAGTAAGACAACATTACGAGCATCGTTGGTACTGATTTGATTTGACGATAGCCCACACTCAAATCAAAGGGTTTATAAGACAATAGGTCCAGCAACTGATCATAGGGACCAATCGATGAAGATATCATCTTTCTTCAACACACACTACACAAGAATATCCCTTTGGAACGAACTAAGTCAGGCAAGCTTTTATCTTCCAACTCTCCAAGTTGTTGTCTAGCTTAACCAACTAGCTCAGGGATATCTAACACCGATTCTTGGAGAGAAGGTGGTTCACAAGAAACCAACTTGATCACGAGCTCAACATAACAGTCAGGGGACAACCTGGTAATACTTCCGAGAAGATATTCGGAAAATCACGAACCACCGGTATGTTACTAAGCTCGAGAACAATCTCGCTTTTGAGGGCAAGACGATATGATCAAATGAGTGAGGACTTGACAAGATCCTAACTCATCAATCGAAGGGTGCACCGAAATAAGGACTAGGTAGCACGATCAATCTTAGAATGATGACTCAATAATCAGCACGCTAAGAATGAGGTTGTGGTCCATTTAACTACCAAGCAACAAGGTTGCTAGGAGTATTGATTTCACACATCACGATTCACTTGTTGACATTCCGGTTACAATAACACAGGAACCGAGGAATGAACAATGATGGCAGGAAGTATCACTGTACCAAGAGTTCATAGGATGGTGTGCAATTCCTATAACAATCCCGATATAAAAGATGGTAATACTCCAAGGTAGAACGGAGCAAAAGCTGGATTGGCATTTTGATCTGCGGAGTACGACTTCTTTGACCCAATCCTGGATATGGAAGAGGTACTGGAGTTTGTTTCTCCTAGTCATTCCGTGATAGAATGGCTTGACGGACCCCAAGAGTAATAGGCATCGATAAACGAATGCATGCATACTCTTGACTATCAGGTGATAGACGAAGATCAGTAGACAACTAAAGAGGGACAACTCAAAGGAACATATAACTTTATGAGTTGTGGATGCATAGATTAGTATGTCGAACCAAGTTCAACATAATTCTTCCGGATAACCCATGCAGAAAGGTTGAGCTGGCAGAGTCACAATATAGCACGGAGAACTCATCGAGAGCACTCTTGTTGTCATCTTTTGGTTCAAAGAACTTCTGCCATAAACGGTTCATAGTATTTGGAAGAAGGAAAAATACCATGGACCTCGAGGACTAATGCAAAAGTTACTAATATCCTAAAGGAACTAGCAAACCCTATCAACATGATGTAAGTAGGGTGAATCTCGGGTCCAAAACCCAAGGAGTAGAATACCTACTACTAAGTGGCATCACGGGATGCTTTCGAGAATAAAAGCCAGAATCATCACACTGGGACACAAAACATGGCTAGACTACTAGATGATCCCCTGAGACACCTAGGGTCATAATAATAACTCCAACATAAAGGTCGAGGCAGTAGAGTACCTCAACTCAACAATTTGTGTGATTAACCTGGCCTAAAAGACATTGAAACCAGAGGAAAAGGATTTTGCAAATGCATCAGACTCTTTGGAAACCTGGGATGACTCGGACAGCATAACGGCTGTAAATGCTCAGAAAAGATTTGAGACATTCACAAAAATGGTGGCATAACCACTCAGAAGCACAATATCAAGGTTTCGAGATCAATAATTAACATACAGAGGTAGAAACTGAACTGAGGCTTAAGTCCAACAATCTATAAGTCTACGGATTAGTAACACGTGATCCTGATAGAAAGAAAAGAAAGCCTAGTTCCTTAATCCCCGTAGGAAAGATAAGATGACTCAGATCAGAGGGCCATGAGGTATAAGGAGTAAAAAGAGCCTTACGTTCCATCCCACAATCAATTCCCTTATATTAAAGAATTTCTAGACTCAACTTCGACCAGTTTGGCTTGGTAATCCTACAGACAGTCAAGATCTGATACCAACGCTGTCAGGACCCCGACTCAATGCCACATCGATCTAGCATGTAACACATCATATCACTTTGCGGCCTCACGCATGGTACTCCCACGGGTGTCGCCTTACCTTTGCCCGGAACCGTTTGCGCCTTTTGGCACACGTATATGATAGTGTCGCTAGCATCCATATGATAAGGAGCCCGGGCTGACATGGCTAGTCGTAAACCCAAAGTGGCACAAACTTACAGGGACAGGCATCCATGACCCAACATCGAACATGTCGGTCATCAGCGAGTGAATCCAGGCTGTAGCACTGGGCTAGCAGGACTCCAGTGAACCGGGCTGTAGCGGGCTAACAGGACTCCAGTATTCATCGCGTGACATTTCCCCGAAGGGACAGACACAGGAACGAAGAAGGACACATGCCGGCCAGCCTAAGTGTTCCGGAGCAGTAGCAAGCTACCATGGCTCAGTGGAAACACCAGGAGACATTTCCCGGTAAGAGAGGCTACCAAGGATAAACAACTAGGTTGTCAGATCCCACACATACCAAGCATTTCAATAACATACACACAATATGCTCGATATGTGCAATACAACATGGCATCACAAAATGACTCTACGACTCAAGTAATTTATTCAATAGGCTCCGAGGAGCGAGATATTACAAACAGGGGTCCCATGACCCAACACTCAGAGCATACAAATCAAAGCACAAGCGGAAGCTTAACATGTCTGAGTACAGACAACTATAAATGAAAAAGGCTGAGAAGCCTGACTATCTACCAGATCCTGCCGAGGGCACAAGATCGTAGCTGAGGTAACAAGCTAAACGTCGAAGTCCAAGCGGAACTACTAGTGAGACTGAAGTCTCTCTGCAAAAACATAAAATAGGCAAACGTGAGTACAAATGTACCCAGCAAGACTTACATCAGAACTAACTACATATGCATCATTTTCAACGAAGGGGATGGTGGGGTTTAACTGCAGCAAGCCAGCTTTGACTCGGTGGCTAACCTAAACTACGACTGCAAGTAACTCTTTTGAGGTGGCGCACACGAGTCCACATATTCACCATATCAATACACCACTATGGATCCGCTCCCGTCTCCCTACGAGAACGCCATCCATAGCACTCACGCTTATCTTGCGTATTTTAGAGTATCCACTTTCACTTGTCTATGAACTGATATAAGCAACCCAGAAGTCCTTTTCCGCGGACACGGCTATTCGAATAGATGATGTTAACCCTGCAGGGGTGTACTTCTTCACACACAATCTCACCACTTACCGCCGTTTACACGACATGTACTCGGCAACCTTCAAGCGGAAGCCCAACGTGGGTGTCGGCCACGGCCTACCTAAACACTCAAGTCTCTAGTCCAGGTTTATCGCCTATTCGGGTTCCATCCATGAGGAGATCCGGCCGGAGTTTCGCTCACAGCCCCAAACGATGTGAACAGGGTTCCCGAGACACCAAACGGGCGCCCGATACACCGTGCCACGTGCCTACCGCATCACAGCCCACCCCTACGGTCAGCGCTGCGCACGGCCTCTAGCATACTACAAACACCAGAAACTACTTGCAACTCCTGGACAGAGGACAAGGGTGATCAAGAAGCCGAGAGGGTCCATTGGTTTCGGGCCCAATGCGTGGTAGTAGCTGAAGCATGGATCACAAACACAGAACTCAGTTCCTGAGGACGGCTGCAATGAGACAACCCACCATGTACTCCTACATGGCCTCTCACCGCTACCTTTACCAAATCATGTTCACACACTTAGCTCACACACAGTAGGACATGTTCATACACCTCTGATTCATCCCGGATGAATCAGACCTGACACAACTCTAAGCAGTAGCAGGCATGACAAACAAGCATGAATGAGTAGGCACAACAGGGCTCAAACAACTCCTACTCATGCTAGTGGGTTTCATCTATTTACTGTGGCAATGACAGGTCATGCAAAGGATAAAGGGGTTCAGCTACCGCAGCAAGTAACAGATGAATCGGTGTTGTCCTAATGCAGTAAAAGAGAGCAGGAGCGAGAGAGTGGGATTTTATCGGAATGAACAAGGGGGTTTTGCTTGCCTGGCACTTCTGAAGATAACATTGAGTCTTCATCAGTGTCAACGATCACGACGTCGGAACATCGTCTACCGAGGGGGAACAACACCGGCAACACATAAGAAACATGATCAATGCAATGCACAATATGATGCATGCTATGACATGGCAATATGAATGTGTTTTGGGCTAATGCACTTAGCTATGGTTTAAATGAAGTTGGTTTGAATACATGATTCAAATTCAAACTCCATATGTGATTATTCAAATGCCATTTAATTGATTTGTGCTATACAGCAGCTATAAGTTGTTCTAACATGCATGAAAATGGTACAGATGGATTCCTTGAATTTTTCTGATAATTTTTCATATATAAATTATTTAATTTGGAGTTATGGTTGAATTTCTATGAATTTTAGAAGTTTTAGGCATTTTCTGGAATTTCCTGAATATTTATAAAATAAACTAAATTCCAGAAAAGGAATATTGCGTCAGCATGGCGTAAGGCTGAGGTCAGCATGTCAACTGGGTCGCCTAGAGTCAAACCTGACGTGTGGGGGCCACACGTCAGTGTCACAGTTAGTTAACAGGGGGTTATTTGCTTAATTAAAGGATTAGGGGGGTCGGGGCCCACTGGTCAGTGTTAGTGGCTAATTAGGTTTAGTTAATATTTAACTAAAATTAGCAGGGCCTGGCCCCACTAGTCAACGACCCTGGGGGGTCAAACCCCAGGTCAAACACGTCAAACCCGCCCGCGACATGACGCTGGCGAGGCCCGAGACGGCGGCGTGATCCGGAAACGCAGCACGGACCACGGTTCGGGGCGCGGATGGCACCGTTGGAACCCTGTGCCTCGTCCGCGTCGGCTGGTGCTAGAGGGGTCGCCGGAGACGACTTAAATCGACGGTGGTGTCCGCTTCCGCGACGGCCGGAGTTCGGGCGCCGACCGATTCGATGCTATGGTGCACTACGGGAGGAACAGGTGGGTGCTGCAGGCTCCTGAGGTTGCGGTGAGCACGATGGTGGGCTCGGGAGCAAGCTGCGGTGGCTGTGGCCACAGCCACGCCATGGCCGGCGGCGAGGAGCAATCGGCTCCGGTGAAAAGGGCGGCTAGAGTGCGGGAAAGAGCGCGAGGAGGAGGGGGAATGGAAGAAGAGCTCACAGCGGATCCGGTGGAGGCAACGGCGAGGCCGGAGGGGCTGGAGCTCGCGAATCCTTGAAAGTTCGCCGGCGGCCGAAGGTTGGGGACGAGCTTAAGGGCGACACTGCAGGGCTTCCGGAGGGCCGTGGATCGGTGGGGAGGAAGAGGGGGTCGAGGCGGAGCCTTTGAGCGCATCGGCGAGGCTAGGGGGTGGCGGTGGCCGCGAGGGAGCTCGTCGGTGGCGGCGGCTCCATTCGGTCGCGGGAGGGAGAGGAAGCAGAGGAAGGGGAAGAGTTCGGGAGAGAGTGAGAGAGTTCCAGAATAGTGGCGTGGCACGCATGGAGGCGTCCGGGGTGTCGAGGTGGAGCGGCAAGCAGGAGGTGGCCGGGGCGTGCGC
>NC_057801.1:324587443-324596375 GCF_018294505.1 Triticum aestivum | reverse complement strand
GGTAAGTGGGCGCCAGGTAAGTTAGGTAGGTGGCCTGGTGGCCTTCTCTCTCTTTTTTTTAATTCTGTTCTGTTTTCTAGTTTTTGCTATTTGTTTTGATTTAGTAATAATACCAAACCATTTCATAAAATCCTGGAAACACTTATGGGTGCTTTCTGAATTATTTCAGTGACCCTTAACAATTTCCAACATTTATTTGAACATTTAAATTATTTATAGTATTTAAATGCCCAAAGTCAAATACAATAGGATTTAATTCAAAAATCCAGAATGGCCTAGAAATATGTGCATCATTGTTGGCAGGGGTTTTCACCTTTAACAAAAATAATGAACTTTCCTAAAGGGCATTCTGGGTTTATTGAAAATATTTTTATTTTGATCCTAATTGCATTTTATTTAGTGCTAGAGTTTGTCATCCCCAGTTCAAGTTTCATGAACCTTAAACATGATGCATGAATGCCTTAATGCAACTAATGACAAACAAATTCTAGGGCTGTGACATTTGTTAACCGAATTATGACAGACAAGCTTACACCCAAATCGGATAAATGCATATTCGTGGGATATCCGAGGGAAACCTTGGGATATAGCTTCTACAACCGTGAAGAGAACAAAGTGTTTGTTGCTTGGAATAGTCTTTTCCTTGAGAAAGAGTTTCTCAGTCGGGAGGCCAGTGGGAGGACGGTCTGACTCGAAGAAATTCGAAGATCACACGGGGACGGCTCGGCTAGTGATGAGATCATACCGAAGTCAGTCAGGGAACCCGTATTGGAAGCGACACCAGAACCACGGAGGTCAGAAAGATTGCGTAGAGTGTGTGATGTATTGTTGCTAGAAAGCGGCGAGCCGGCCAGGTATGCGGAAGCGGTGGTGAGCCAAAATTCCGAGGCATGGCTGGAGGCCATGAGATCCGAGTTAAAGTCCATGGATGAGAATCAAGTCTGGGACTTGGTTGATCTGCCGCCTAGCGTAACTGCCATTGGCTCCAAATGGGTCTTCAAGAAGAAAACCGATGTGGATGGAAATGTTCAGATCCACAAAGCTCGGCTTGTCGCTAAGGGTTATGGACAAGTTCAAGGAATTGACTATGACGAGACTTACTTGCCGGTAGCGATGCTGAAGTCGGCAAGGATCGTACTAGATATAGCTGCGTATTTCGATTAGGAGATATGGTAGATGGATGTCAAGATGGCTTTCCTTCACCTAAATTTAACCGAGGACGTGTATATGATATAGCCCGAGGGTTTTGTTGATCCGACTAGTGCTAGTAAGGTATGCAATCTCAAGAGATCCATTTATGGGTTGAGGCAAGCATCTCGGAGATGGAATATTCATTTTGACGAGGTCGTCATTGGACTCGGTTTCATCAAAAGCGGAAAGGACGCTTGTTTATACAAGAAGTCAAGTGGGAGCTCTATAGTGTTTTAGATCTTGTATGTAGATGACATATGGTTGATCAGGAATGATGTTTCGATGCTAAATTCGGTCAAGCAATCATTGAATGGCAAGTTTTTGATGAAGGACCTTGGTGAGGCAGTCTATATTTTAGGCATTAAGATCTATAGAGATGGATCGATGAGGCTTCTCCGCTTAAGCCAGAGCACGTACATAGATAAAGTGTTGAAGTGGTTCAGCATGAGCGAGGCAAAGAAAGGGTTCTTGCCACTCTCACATTGTATAAGGCTAAGCGAGACTCAGAGTCCTTTGACATCTGATGAGCGAAGCAGGATGAGTAGGATTCCGTATGCCTCGGCAATTAGATCCATCATGTATGCCATGATATGTACACGACCTGATGTTGCTTTTGCAATAAGCCTAACAAGCAGATCCCAGGCCAACCCAGGTGAGAGTTAGTAGGCAGTGGTAAAGACTATTCTAAAATACCTGAAAAGGCCTTAAGAGATTTTTCCTAGTTTATGGAGGTGAGGAAGAGCACATCGTAGGGGGATACACCGATGCTAGTTTCCAAACTGATAGAGATGATTGTCGATCATAGTCCGGATTCGTGTACGTCATGGACGGAGGAGCAGTGAGATGGATGAGTCCCAAGCAAGATACGGTGGCCGATTCTACCACAGAAGCCAAATACATTGCGGCTTGTGAAGCTGCAAAGGAAGGTGTTTGGATCCAGAACTTTCTGGATGATCTTGATATTTTCCCAGCCTCGGTAAAACCACTAGAACTTTATTATGATAATTCTGTGGTGCCATCGCACAAGCCAAGGAGCCGAGGAATCACAACAAGGTCAGACACATAGATCGGAAATATCACCTGATATGAAAGATCGTAAAGAATGGTGATGTAGAGTTATGCAAAATTCACACGGATGCAAATGTTGCGGATCCGTTGGCAAGCCTCTTCCACAACCCAACCATGAGGGGCACGCTAGAGCTATGATCATACGATGTCTATTTGATTGACTCTAGTGCAAGTGCGAGACAGTTGGAGATATGCCCTAGAGGCAATGATGTATGATGATATTTCTTATTTGTTTATGAATAAAGATAGTCCTTGGATGTAATCAATGATACTTGTTGGCAAGTACGTGACTTGTCTGTGAGATCTTGTGTTGTATGATACATCGTAAAATGTCCCTAGTCGCAAGTGACATGTGGGCTCATGTCGGACTAGACTAGCATATGACACGGTGGATGGCTCGGTCTCACTAGCCATGCAGCATTGGATGGTAACAGGATAATATGGACTCGGAAGGATCTGGTCAGATTTCGTGTAGTCGAATCTGAGTCGAGATAAGGTCCGAGTCAGACAGACCCAACTATGAGACGCTGCGATATGTCATCTGTGAGTCTCTAGTACAACATATGTTCTATGTCCTAAGACCTGAGCTGACGCATGTACATGGGATGGTGACGGACTTGCTTTGGGCCGACCAAAAGCTACTCCATGACTGGGTAGTTACAAAGGTAGGTTTCGGGTTTGTCCAGTCCCATGCTGCGAGACATGGTGGAGCAAGATGGATTTGCCCCTCTGATTAGGAGAGATATATTCTGGGCCCCTCGTGTGATCTGACCAGGATAAGCATGGCCATGCGACAAGGATTATGAGATAATCTAGTTTGTGGTCGGTATCACTGGAACGAGAAAGATGTCGGGCTAGCACAAGGATGATAGTCTCACCTTGAGCCCGACAACATATATTGTGAGGCAAAGGGAACAGAGTGTGACACGTTGTACAGGTTCGCCTAACCAGCTTCATAGTTTGCTTGGTGGTCGGCACACCTTGCTAGAGGCCGCTACCAACCGTGCAGGTCGGAGGTGATCCAAACTGTGTCCAAGCTGACTTGAACCTAAGGGGTCGCGCGCTTAAGGGAAGGAACCTACGAGGTCGATTCGGAGGACACTGGTCGGATGTGATCCGAGCTGGACTTGGAACGCTACCGAGTAGACTTTGGGCTTTAGGGTCCATGCAAGGCCCATGTGTTGAGCCCGCGACGGATGCCTATAAATAGTGGAGGTACATGAAACTTATTGAGTTGATCGCTTCGGCGCCGTCGTTAGGGCTTTGCATGTGTTGCAACTAGCCACCTGCACTCGCCATCAGTTGTGTGATCGGACCTAGCAGTCCGCCGCACAATGTTCCTCCTGCACGCGCGCATACTGTGAGAGGCGGTGCAGTTGCGTCGCTCCGGAGAACCTATTCGTGGGATCCGATCGGCTACGTGGGAGACCAGCAAGGAGGAGACGACTCCGGGAACGCGAGGCGACTCCAGGAATGCGCTGCCTCAACTCTACTTCTGTTGCACGACACTGCGCGTCTAGTGGTAACGATCTATTATCCATCTCCCGTAGCATGTTCTTTGTTGTTCTGCGTGTAGGAAATTTTAATTTGCAGTTGATGCACCCTACAGTAGAACCCAACAACGAACTCCTCAACCAATAAAGCAGGAAGAACAACAAGGGCCCCACCATGCCTACCCCGGAAACTCTAATGTCCACCTATGAGAGCCTCAAGGCCGATTTTGTGGAGATATTCGCCATTGAGAAGCAGTATTTCCCTGGCAAGGCGATGGACCCATCGAGGAGATGGCCCCCGGAGGGATGGGATCCCCAGCTGAGCTGCACAAGGTAAAAAAAATGGCTTGCCATAATTGTGGTTTTTGATTATTTGCAATGTGCTTGCTAATATGTTAGGATTGTGAAGGTGTCGGTGGACGTCCTTGATGATTCCGTTGTTGCGTCTATCCTGTGGACATCACCCCAAAGATCATTTTTGATGTCGCGGTCCGTCCTGTGGACATCGCGCCAGAGATCGATTCCCGTGTCGTTGTCCGTGCTATGGACATTGCCCGAGAGATCGATGACAAGAAATAATAGGTCGCGCTAATCCTTCAATGTGGTTTGCATTGTATTTAATCACCAGAATGATGCGTGTTATCAAACCATCTTAGGGCAAGTGCACTGTCTTGTGTGTGCGGTACTTGCTACTTTTGTTTGATAGTGATTCATGTGATTCCTCATCGAGTTATGGAAACATATGTATCCTCACCAGCTTTTGATGTAATATATGGCATGCTTAGGTGTAAGTTTGAACTTTTTATCACATCAGCAGGGCTTGTTTGATGGTTCTTCATGTTAGTAGGCTAGGTACTATGCGAGCTATAGTACTTGCAAACACTCACTAAAGATAAATGTTGGGGCTGATGAGCTCGTGGTATGCTTATAGGTCTGATTCGTCGTCGATCGGCCAATAGCCCAAGCTCCTAAAATTGTAGGCTTAGAGATCGATTAGACAATAGTCCACAATTATACATTAATTCACGTAAAAGTCAAAGATTTGGTTCACGGATACATTCACAGTAATAACCAGTAAAGCTGGCAAGTACTTGTAACATGCGTGAATGTGTATTTTTTTGCTGGAAGCGTGAATGTATAGTGACGTCGTACTTTCGGAGTGGCTATAGAGAGTATGTACGTGTGCTAGAGGGGTTGTGCTATGGAGAGAGATCTAGAGACAGAGAAGGACCTTCCATTTCTTGTCGCTATATTGACAAAGGATACATGGGGTAGAAGACCAAAGCACTACAGACACGTACAAATCCTAGGCGGGCTAGTTTGGCATAGTGGGTTTTAGTTATATGACGTGCTATAGTGGCGTCCAGTCTTCGCTTGTGGTAGCAGTATTGCGGGTACAATAACTTTTCTTGAAGAAGCGGATTCAATGAAGTCATGATGGTTCCTTCGTCCAACCAACTTACAGTGGGAAAGGTTGGGCCTGCGCTACGACAAGGGTGACTCTCCCCTGTAGTACTGTGTGGTGCACTATAATTTTGTGCATGGCAAGTGGACCAGGATGGTCGATGTCCCACATGTCGTTGAATGAAAGTATTCTTTCTGTTATCAAGGATGAGAAAGGAGTGTTCACTGTTTATTTTTTATGAAAGCTAATGTCTCCGCTTTTACGACGGAGGAGTGTGAAACACGGCAGCCCAGTGAACTTGGCATGTGCACAACTCCCTCCTTCCTCATGTACCATAGTGTTGATTATAAGGTTGGCTATAAGGTTACAACTTTTTCTCACTTTCTCTCTATCTATTTCCTCACAAATGTTTTTACCTTCTTTTTTTATACACAAATGTTTTTTATACCTAGGAGCACTTGTAGAGACGGGGTCTTGCATTAGATCCCACTCCTTCACTTTTTCAATGCCTCTCTCCTCCACATAAGCAGGCTTATAGCCCAGTATTGTACTTGCTCTAAATGCGGGCAGCTGGCGCGTGGGGGGAGCACGCGCGGGAGAGCTGAGGGGTTTTCTGGTAGGCCAGAGAGGTCATAAGCGGGCTTGGGAGCCGTCCGGACTCCCGCATGGCCCACCTCACATTATCACCATATTTCTTGGAGTCCATGCGCGATGGGCGGGCGATCTCTTCTCCCTCCCTCGTCTCTCTCTTCTCGGCACACGCCCGCTGAGCGATTACATTTCGGCTATCGACGGTTTATTCAATTGCAGTCCCACATGTCAGTGAAAATGGAAGACAATGCGTGTCCCCTTTGGTGACCGACGAGGGAGACCGAATGTCGGAGGTGCAATGCGAACGCGACAGGCATGCTTTAAGTGTGCCTCATTTTCCTTTTGAACTTGCGAAGTGTAACATTTTTGTGTGATCGATTGATAGAAATCTAGAATAACATGACAAGAGTGGGGCTTTCCCGCGCGTTAGGCGGGCTAGTTTGGCCTAGTGGGTTTGAGTGATCTGACATGCTACAGTGTTGTCTACTTGTTATTTTTATGTAAGCAAGTGTCTCCCTCTTACGAGGGAGGAGTGTGAAACACGAGGATATGAATTTGATCTTGGGATAACTGTTCCCTCCAAAATAATGGAGCACTGTTAGCGATTATAGCATGATAGTTAGGGAATCTACAGCGCTGACCCAAAAATTTACACCGGCATCTGTCCGAGGACACTGATGCTAGAGGATGCCGTCCAATGCTGCCCGCATACCTTTCAACAACTATATGAACTAACCAGACAAAATTCATGCAAACAAAGAAAATTTCATATTAACTGGATGAAATTCATTACATTTCAAAAACTTTTCCTATAAATCAGACGAAATTCTTTACATACAAATCGTACTAAAACCTATTGTAAACCTAATATAAACGATTGCTGGCGCCCAACCACCATGTCCGTCCATGAGCCCCGAGAACTGATGCTCTGGCTATTGCCTTTGCCTCCTCATCCGCTCGGCTTTGTCCAGCTCTACCTCCATAACCTCCTCCTCTGGAGCACAATTGATTCTGAAGATTTCTGCCTCCACATCGCCTTCAAGCGGCTAATCGGCCATCGATGTTTAGCCAACCAATCTTGGGGTCGACTGGGTGGAGGAGCGGCGGCCTTCCTGGGACCAGAGCGGTGGTGACATAACATGTACTACTCTTCCTTGCTGCCAGGTGTGCCCGTGCCCGCGCACCTGCTCCGTGGTCGTGGCGGTGGAGGGCGGCCAGTGGGACCCGACTATGTCCTTCGTCTGCTCCTACGCCAGTACGTCCAACAGAGCTTTGGAGCGCGCCCAGAGCCGAGCCGGTGATGTCTTTCATCTGCTCCTGCGACACTACGTCCAAGAGAGCTTTGGACCACAATGAGGCCATGGTTGGAGTGGTGCCGACAGAAGGAAGGGACCGGAGGAGAATGACTGTGGGTCTTTGGCTATGGCTGGGGCTGAAGTTAATATAGCGGGCGAATGGCAATGAGCCGTGGCAGATGGACGGACGGCAGGCGTCGGAGTAGGTTCGTCGGCAGCCGCGTGTCATTAATGTGGTCAGTGGATGAATGGATGAACATGGTGTCGTTAACATGGAGAAATTGCTTGCACCGGGATGCCGCACAGGTGGCGCTCTATCGTCCTTCGCACTGCTGCAATGTCGGCGCCAGTGAGAGGCCGCGTCGCGCGTGAATGCGGCATTAACATTCTGGAGCGATGGTGACCGTTCTGGCGGGAAGCGCTTGCTAGCGACGGAAGGGGTTTCGGTGGGCCAGGGTGGTTAGATGCTGGCATGGTGGTATATTCTACGATCAACATACAACCTACAAAGCATTGTGTTCAAATTTGTCACTTCTTCGGGTTCATTTACCACTAGCAAGAGGCCAATGTGTTGCACGGAACATCCAGATGCATTTACACTACGTGTTTATCTCATGGGAGACGAAGGGGCTCTTTGGATTGTGACTATGTTTTCCATATATTGCCACATTATTTTTGCCACACTTTCCTAACTTGAGTTGCTCAAATTTAGCCACACTTTGACTTGCCTAAGGGAATCTTGCCACACTTTTTTGTGTCTATCACATGTGGGGTTCACTTCTCATAGAACAATTCTTGCCTTAGGTGTGGCTAGAACCAAACACCTAGCTATCTTGGTCAAACTTGCCTAAGGTGAGATGTGGCAAAGTGTGGCAAGATGTGGCTAGAAACCAAACAACCCAAAACATGAATGCGGGAAGGCCTTATCTGATAATGTGGAGAGTGGTGTAGGTATTGTTTTGCAAAATTGCCATAGTTTGCTTTCTCTCCATCAGATATAGATCCGACAGTCTATATTGGAGGATGGCAAGCACTTGCATTTTGTAGAGGGGTTTTTATAAGAGTAGAGATATTTAGGCCATTATTTGCATTTTGTAGAAATTTACTACCACCATCCGGATTTATTGGTCCCCTTAGTATTTTGTGCCAAACTTTGACCACGGATTGAACTAAGAAAATAATAATGCATGCCACCAAAAAATATATTGTTGGATTCGTATTTCTATACCTATACCTCTATACCCCCATATAGTGTGTGAATAACTTTGAAAGATGGTTGTCGGATGATGCCAATCCGACGGTGCACAGATGGCAAATCTGAGCACTATTGGTCGTTGTATATCATCTATATTCCACCAGATTCTGCCACATGTACAATATAGAAGATTCCATGGGGGGACTTAAGCATAATGCTCAAACCTCAAAACACGAGCACTTCTCCTTTGTTCTAGAAGCTTCCATATCATAATTGCCCAATCTCATTTTTCTAGATGAATTGCCATTAGTTGTTTTTACTTTATGCTTTACAATGCACAATTACATGAATCTTAAAATAGATTATCTTTTTTATAAAAATTATCATACCGCTACACGTGCATTGCACTACACAAAGGGAGATATGTGTTCCAATCTTCATCCTCCATATTGGCATCATAACTTTCCTTTAGGAAAATATGATATTTAATGCATGTGTTAACCTCTATTTTGCGACTACCATGAAAAAAGAAGAAGAAGAAGAAGAAGAAGAAGAAGAAGAAGAAGAAGAAGAAGCCGAAGAAGAAGAAGAAGAAGAAGCAGAAGAAGAAGAAGAAGAAGAAGAAGAAGAAGAAGAAGAAGAACAAGAAGAAGAAGAAGAAGAAGAGGAAGAAGAAGCCGAAGAAGAAGCCGAA
>NC_057801.1:324552597-324586620 GCF_018294505.1 Triticum aestivum | reverse complement strand
AAGAAGACGAAGAAGACGAAGAAGAGGAAAGAAGAAGAAGAAGAGGAAGAAGAAGAAGAAGAGGAAGAAGAAGAAGACGACAAAGAAGAAGAAGAAGAAGAAGAAGAAGAAGAAGAAGAAGAAGAAGAAGAAGAAGAAGATGAAGAAGAAGAAGAAGAAGAAGAAGAAGAAGAAGAAGAAGAAGAAGAAGAGGAAGAGTGCCAAGGTGATCTTGCTGAAGTCGAGGCTTCAGTCGAGGCCATTCAAGGGCTCCGGCAACGTCTTCCTTACATGTGAGACGATCCTACAGGAGCCCTTTTACTTCTGATGTCTCTCCTCCAAGGTCACTTAATCAATTAGGAGTACTTAAGTAGCACTAATTAATTTCTGTCTAATGAGTGGTCAGAGTTGCTTTCCTCCTGTGACCTTTCCCGAGTCAGTTAGAGGGTGGCAGTCGACATGGTTTTATTGCAAGGATGTTCCGAATCCTTGTCAGTCGACTGGGCTCCCTCCTTTCACTATGGGCTCCCTCCTTTCACTATGTAGCTCCGAAGGAGAGAGAGGAAGTGCAAATAATGGTTGCGGCTGTTGTTGAATTGGCTAAAGGTGCAGTGACGGGGATAGATCTGTTGGAGGTGTACCTCAGTTGACAGATACAGCTCCTGCAAGCCCGTGACCAACCCATGTGTATGTACTCGGGCCCAGAGGACACTGCTCGAACCCACCCGGAGGAGGTTGACAAGGAGACGGTGGCCATTGGTTCCGAAGCATTACTGGCAACAAGGACAACCCCAGGGGGTCCAGGAGGATTCTGCCATTCGATGCCAACAATGCTTTAGGAGAGGTCAGGCTCAAATATCCGAGTGTTTTTCCTTTGTTTTGCGGTTGTTCTTGAATCTGTCTCATATCCACAACTTGTGCCTTGTAGGTTTTCACCAAGTTGCACTTGATGCCCAACGGAGAGAGTACCAGGAAGGAATTGACAGTGATAGTGAGGGCAGGGACTACTATTACGGCAAAGACAGTGAAGATGAGAGCAAGGAGTCGAGCAATAGCAGCAAAGAAGTTAACTCACCGCCCCGCTCAGAGCGTCATTCGAAACAGTCGCAAGACCCTGGAGGGGGATCTGGCAAGGCTGCTGCATCGAGTGACAAAGTTCCGAAGCGCACTCGAACGTCAACTCCCGAGCCGACAGAAAAGGCTGCAAAGCAAGCCAAAGATGCCCCACCCAAGCCTCGGAAGGCCCTGCCAAAGATTAAGGTGGTTGTGCCCGTGACTTCAACGTAAGCATTTCTTTCCTACATTCTTCTGTGTTATTATGAACTCATTTTCTTGTTTCACCGAGTGAAATCTGGAACTCTCAGTGCTGCTACTACGTCTGCGACATCCATGGACATTGACGAGGAGCATGGTGATGCAGAAACTGCAGACGTGGCCACCTCTCGGGCAGGTATTGTTTCAAAACTACGCTTGTGCTCTGTTAACGAACTTTATGGTCAAATGAAGTTTCATGATCGAGTGTTTACAGCACCAACGAATATTATTGAACTCCCTGATGATGATGATGAGGCTGTGCCTCCTAAGTATACTGGGAGGAGAGGTACAACTATGAGCAGGAGGGTGCCTGGAGCCAGAACACCTTGCTCATCATCTGAGCCTGTGGTCCGACCAATCAACAATCTAGCACGGGCTTTAGTCTCCTTTGCTACTCCTTTGTCGACTGACCAACCTCCAGCGTCAACTGCTTAGGCTTCAGAATCAATTGCACAAGTTCAGGCTTCTACGCCACCGACCCCATCACCTATTCCGTCGTCTCGCATGTTTGCTGTGTATCCCGTCCTAGAGGATCAAGTAGGAGCTGCCAACGAGGCCATGATTCAGGTGGGTCCAATGATGGACCGACTGAAGGTGGTGTATGACACCAGCAAGGCCGCATATGATGCCAGCTCTGCTCTTCAAGCGAATGTCTGAGTAAGTGGGATTGTAAGTTGTTTTCCGATTGGTTTCTCTATTTTGGCCTTTGTTCTGTTAGGACATGCTCCCTACAAACTGCTGCTTTATTATTTGTAAGATGTTCATACATCTATCTTGAATTTGCCCCTTGCATCTGTTCACCCACTGGGTGTTTTCTTTTCACTTTGTATCTCTTTCACTTGAGTTGACCAGGTCGTGTCGAGTGAAAATCTCGGTCTAGTGGGGGCACGCTAAGTGCATCCAGTGCGTGTAGTCCCCGAGACCGCCGTTGAATGTTTGATTCGGCGGGGGGTCTTTTTGAAATATTTGTTTATTGCACTTCCACTCGACCTAGACAGGTTGTGTCAAGTGGGAACTGAACCAATGGGGGCACGCTAAGTGCAGCCACTGGGTGTAGTCCCCGAAACCACGGTAGACTACGGGTAGTCGGTGGGGGTCTGAGACTCAAAGATGTTGTTGTAGTTTTTTTATCACTCCTTCCACTCGAGCTGGGCTGACCATGCTAAGTGGGAAATGTAACCAGTGGGGGCACGCTAAGTGCACCCACTAGGTGTAGTCCCCGAGACTATTGTTGGATGTTTTATTCGGCAGCAGTCTTAGAACTCTTTTACTATGTAATTTATTCCTGTATCTTTCCATTCAGAAGTAACCGACAACTGACTTGTCTTGCTTTTATTTGCAGAAATCCTGTGAGCTTGGGACTCAGCCTGTTGCCTAGGAATAGGAGAAAATCCAACTCAAGCTCGACCTGGATCTGGCCAAGGTGAACTTGAAGAAGGCCCAAGATTAAGTAGCAATTATGGGGGTAACGACTCATTGACTGTATGCCTTGTCTTTTTCCCTTTCTATCTCTTGAACCGAGTGATTCCACTCAAACAGATGTGCGTAATGAAAATCGTCAACTCCAAGATCGTATGAGGAATATTATTTCTTTAGACAAAATGAAGTAGGCCCTGGAGTAGAAGGATCTTGATCTTGCTGCGGCGCAAAGGACGGCTCACAAGAAGATGAAACTTGCCGATCGGAAGTTGGCTTCAGTCAGGAAGTTGGAGGATGATAATGCCAAGTTGAAGAATGCCATTTAGGAGGCGACGAAAGAAGCCATGCAACTGAAGGAGGAAAAAGCGGATCTAACCAGAAGAGGGATGAGTTGGAAGATTATCTGGATGGTCTCGCCAAGAAAATGTTCCTTATGCTTGAAGGTATTCCCTTTTATCCGACTGATTGCAAAAAACTTTCCCGCCATGTTGCTATCAATTCACTATATTTCCGTGCTTGCAGAATTCTGTTAGAACTTTGAGGAGGAAACTGGGCGGATCGAGACTGGACTGGATCCCATCAACTCTCCTATCAAAGATGAAGCTGCCATGAATGTGCTATGACTAGAAGCTCCACTTGCTAGTGTCTTGGACTATGTCGCCTGATACGTCTCCAACGTATCTATAAATTGTGATTGTTCCATGCTATTTTATTATCTGTTTTCGATGTTTAATGGGATTTAATATGCTCTTTTATATTATTTTTGGGACTAACCTATTAACCGATGGCCCAAAGCCAGTTTCTGTTTTTTGCCTATTTTAGAGTTTTGTAGAAAACGAATACCAAACGGAGTCCAAAGGGAATGAAACCTTCGTGATGATCTTTCTTGGACCAAAAGCAAACCAGAAGACTTGGATTTGAAGTCAGAAATGTCACGAGGCGTCCACGAGGCTGGAGGGCGCGCCCAGGGGGGTAGGCATGCCCCCACCCTCATGGGCCCCTTGCAGCTCCACCGACGTACTTATTGTGCCTATATATATACTCTTATACCCTGTAAACATCAGGGGGAGCCACGAAACCAGTTTTCCACTGCCGCAACCTTTTGTACCCGTAAGATACCATCTTGGGGCCTTTTTCGGCGATCTGCCAGAGGGGGAATTAATCACGGAGGGCATCTACATCAACACCATTGCCTCTCCGATCAAGCGTTAGTAGTTTACCATAGACCTTCAGGTCCATAGTTATTACTTAGATGGCTTCTTCTCTCTCTTTGATTCTCAATACAAAGTTCTCCTCGATGTTCTTGGAGATCTATTCGATGTAATACTCTTTTGTGGTGTGTTTACCGAGATCCGATGAATGGTGGATTTATGAACAAGATTATCTATGAATATTATTTGGTTCTTCTCTGAATTCTTATATGCATTATTTGATATATTTGCAGGTCTCGTCGAATTATCTCTTTAGTTTGGCCTACTAGATTGATCTTTCTTGCAATGGGAGAAGTGCTTAGCTTTGGGTTCAATTTTGCGGTGTCCTTTCCCAGTGACAGTAGGGGTAGCAAGGCACGTATTGTATTGTTGCCATCGAGGATAAAAAGATGGGGTTTATATCACATTGCTTGAGTTTATTCCTCTACATCATGTCATCTTGCTTATGCGTTACTCCGTTCTTATGAACTTAATACTCTAGATGCATGCTGGATAGCGATCGATGTGTGGAGTAATAGTAGTAGATGGAGAATCTTTTTGGTCTACTGGACACAGACGTGATGCCTATGTTCATGATCATTGCCTTAGATGTCTTCATAATTATGCGCTTTTCTATCAATTGCTCGGTAGTAATTTGTTCACCCACCGTAATACATAATATCTCGAGAGAAGCCACTAGTGAAACCTTTGTCCCCTGGGTCTCTTTTCCATTATATTTCATCTCTTTAAATCTCGTTTACTATTTTGCAATCTTTACTTTCCAATCTATACAACAAAAATACCAAAAATATTTACTTTACTATCTCTATCAGATCTCCCTTTTGCGTGTGACCGTGAAGGGATTGACAACCCCTTTATCACGTTGGTTGCAACGTTCTTTACTGTTTGTGCAGGTACTAGGTGATTTGTACATCGTCTCCTACTAGATTGATACCTTGGTTGTAAAAACTGAGGGGAATACTTACGCTACTTTGCTGGATCACCCTTTCCTTTTCAAGGGAAAAACCAACACAAGCTCAAGAGGTAGCAATAAGAATTTTCTCGCACTGTTGCCGGGGAGATCTATGTCAAGTCAAGCCATACCAAGTAGCCATCATAATCTCTTCTCCCTTGCATTACATTTTCTACCATTCGCCTCTCGTTTTCCTCTCCCCCACTTCTAAAACAATTTTTGAGAACCTTTGCCTTTTCTTCGCCCCTCTTTCTTTCGTCTCTTTTCGTTTGCTTCTTGTGTGCTTGTGTGTTGGATTGATTGCTTGTCATGATGGATCAAGATAATACTAAAATTGTGTGTCTTTTCCAATACCAACAACAATGACTTTATTAGCACTCCGACTGCTCATACTATCGACGCTGAATCTTGTGAAATTAATACCACTTCGTTGAATCTTGTTATGAAAGATCAATTTTATTGCCTTCCTAGTGAAGATGCCGCAACCCATCTAAACAACTTCGTTGATTTGTGTGATATGCAAAATAAGAAAGATGTGGATAATGATATTGTTAAATTGAAGTATTTCCGTTTTCTCTTAGACATCATGCTAAAACTTGGTTCTCTTCTTTGCCTCAAAATAGTATTGATTCATGGAATAAGTGCAAAGATGCTTTTATCTCTAAGTATTTTTTGTCCCGCTAAGATCATCTCCCTCAGGAACGATATTATGAATTTTAAGGAATTTGATCATGAGCATGTTGCACAAGCTTGGGAGAGGATGAGATTAATGATACGTAATTTCCCTACACATGGTTTGAATTTATGGATGATTATACAAAAAAATTATGCCAGATTGAATTTTGCTTCTAGAAATCATTTAGATTCAGCCGATATTTTGGATAAGCTACTAAAAGATCACTGAAAGATCTTATGGAAATCACTTTAGGATAAGCTACTAAACTCCTAGACAATATTAAGGTTAACTGTTCTCAATGGCACACTGAAAGATCCACTAGTAAAAAAGTTCATGCGATTGGAGAAATTAATGTTTTGAGTGGAAAGATGGATGAACTTATGAAACTATTTGCTAATAAAAGGTTTCTTATGATCCTAATGATATGCCTTTGTCCACTTTGATTGAGAATAATAATGAATCTATGGATGTGAATTTTGTTAGTAGGAACAATTTTGGTTACAATGCGTATAGAAGCAATATTAATTCTAGGCCGTTTCCTTGTAATTTCTCTAATAATTATGGTAATTCCTAGAACAACTCTTATGGAAATTTTAATAAGATGCCCTCTGATTTTGAGAATAGTGTTAAAGAATTTATAAGTTCGCAAACGAATTTCAATGTTTTGATTTAAGAAAAAATGCTTAAGATTGATAAGTTGGTTAGGAATGTGGATTGAATTTCTCTTGATGTCGATTCTTTGAAACTAAGATCTATTCCACCTAAGAATGATATCAATGAGTCTCTCAAAGCCATGATAATTTCCATTGATTAGTGCAAAGAAAGAATCACTAGGATGCGTGCTAAAAAAGATTGGTTTGTGAAAGCGTGTTCTTCTAGTTTTTATGATAACAATGATGAAGATCTAAACGTCATTGATGTGACTCCTATTAAATCTTTGTTTTCCAATATGAATCTTGATAAAGACGGGACTGGAGATGAGTCAACTTTAGTTAAAAGGAGTCCCAATGATTCGAAGTTTTTAGATCTAGATGCCAAAATTGATAAAAGTGGCATTGAAGAGGTCAAAAATTTAAATAGTAATGAACCCCCTATTTTGGATTTCAAAGGATTTAATTATGATAATTGTTCTTTAATAGATTGTGTTTCCTTGTTGCAATCCGTGTTAAATTCTCCTCATGCTTATAATCAAAATAAAGCTTTTACTAAACATATCGTTGATGCTTTGATGCAATCTTATGAAGAAAAGCTTGAACTAGAAGTTCCTATTCCTAGAAAACTTTATGATGAGTGGGAACCTACTATTAAAATTAAGATTAAAGATTATGAATGTTATGCTTTGTGTGATTTGGGTGCTACTGTTTCCATGATTCCAAAAACCTTGTCTGATGTGCTAGGTTTCCGTGAATTTGATGATTGTTCTTTAAATTTGCATCTTGCGGATTCCTTCATTAAGAAACCTATGGGAAGGATTAATTATGTTCTTATTGTTGCAAATAGGAATTATGTGCCCGTAGATTTCATTTTTCTTGATATAGATTGCAATGCTACATGTCCTATTATTTTTGGTAGACCTTTCCTTAGAATGATTGGTGCAATTATTGATATGAAAGAAGGAAATATTATATTCCAATTTTCGTTAAGGAAGGCCATGGAACACTTTCCTAGGAAGGAAATTAAATTTCCTTATGAATCTATTATGAGAGCCACTTATGGATTGCATGCCAAAGATGCCAATACCTAGATCTATTCGTGTTTTTATGCCTAGCTAGGGGCTTTAAAGGATAGCGCTTGTTGGGAGGCAACCCAATTTTATTCTTGTTCTTTGCTTTTTGCTTTTTGCTCTTGTTTATATGTGGTTTTATGATTTAATTAGTGTTTGTGCTAAGTAGAACCTTTGGGAAGATTTGGCTGAAGTCTTTGCGATCTTGTTGTAAAAAACAGAAACTTTTGCACTCACGAGAATAGCTGTCATTTTTTTACAGAAGAGTGATTTTAGGTTGATTCTTTTTGCGGATGATTAATAGATAGAGTTATTATGTCCAGCAATTTATTTTATGAATTTTAGAGTTACATAAGTATTCAAAAGTTACAGATTGCTATAGACTGTTCTGTTTTTGACAGATTCTGTTTTTCGTGTGTTGTTTGCTTATTTTGATGAATCTATGAGTAGTATTGGGGGGTATGAACCATAGATAAGTTTGAATACAATAGGTTTAACACCAATATAAATAAAGAATGATTTGATTATAGTACCTTAAAGTGGTGGTTTATTTTCTTATACTAACGGAGCTGCAAGACCCTAAGCTTGGGGATGCCCAAGGCACCCCAACGTAATATTCAAGGACAACCAAAAGCCTAACATGGGGATGCCCCGGAAGGCATCCCCTCTTTATTCTTCTCTATCGGTAACTTTACTTGAGGCTATACTTTTATTCACCACATGATATGTGTTTTGCTTGGAGCGTCTTGTATGATTTGAGTCTTTGCTTTTCAGTTTACCACACTCATCCTTGCTGTATACACCTTTTGGGAGAGACATGCATGAATCAGAATTTATTAGAATACTCTATGTGCTTCACTTATTTCTTTTTAGATAGACAATATTGCTCTGGTGCCTCGCTTATATCTTTTTAGAGAATGGTGGTGGTTTTATTTTATAGAAATAGTTGATCTCTCATGCTTCACTTTTATTATTTTGAGTCTTTTAGAACATCATGATAATTTGCTTTGGTTATAAACTAGCAAATATGCCCGTGCGTTGCAACGGGAGTAAATCTATTAGATTATACACGTATGATAGATATAAAAAGTTCTGAACCAAATGCCAGGATGAGATAAGGACTTTTAGAATGTAATTTCATAAAGTATGTCTGGGTGATGTCATGACGATATAAGGGACCTTTAAAAAGTCATTTAAAAGATAAAAAAATGTGATGGTCTCATCACGACTTGATTTTCTAACGTGTCATAACGAAAAAAAATGTCGGTGATCAAACTGCATTGATGGACACAGCTTGAGCTAGACTGATGAGTGAGTGCCCCGCCTTGACCTAGCGTAGCGGTGTCTATAATAATCAGTAATGTGGTACCAAAAGAATATAGCTGTGTATGAAGGCAAAATAGAAATTTAGTCATTTTTATATAGCTTATAAAAATTAACCCATAGAAAGTTGTGTCAATTTTTGAGGGCTCAGCGTTGTACAAGACATGGAAAACTTTTTTTTATCCAAATCGAGGGATTGAATACAATCATGAAGCGACCCCTAGAGATCTCCTCCGACGGTTCGCTATTTTCATTATTTATGGATCTGTTCTAATTTTTCTGAACATATTTGTCGGAGGAAACTGATCCACGAACACCTATGGGGCCGGCGGACCGAGTCCCTTTCGGTTCGGCGGGGGGCGGAGGTCACACGAAGAGCAGATCGAGGCGAAGCACACGAGCAGTTTACCCAGCTTCGGAGCTCTCCAGAGAGATAACACTCCTACTGCTGCTTGTTTGATTATCTTGTGTTCTTGAATGGCTCCAAGGGAACCACGGAGGATCTGGGCATTCGCCCGGCAAGCCTTGCCGCGGGGTGCTGCAACTGCCCGTGCACAAGTTCGGGGTACTAGGGTACCCCTATTCTAGTACACCGACAGGAGCCCCCGGGCCTAGGCCAGACACGGTGCCGAGCGCTGTTGGGCCAGGCCCAAGACAGGGCACAGGCACATGCGGACTGGGCCACGCCGAATCTCGCTCCGTATCCACCGCGCTCTCCCCTAACGGCACGCATTGAATGCGGCGTCGTAGGAGAGATCGTGGGTGGTTCTTTATTCGGAAGGGCGAAACGTCCGCCCCGTCCCTCTTTATAAGCAGAGGAAACAGGGGCAGTTCGTTCCCCCTTGCTGGTTGCTACTACTCCATCTTCACCAACCTCTGCCGCTCCCCCCCCCTTCTTCTCGAAGCCGAGAGAGCAGCGCTCCGCCCCCCATTGCCACCAGCATCACCAACGCCGTCGACCTCCCCCACCACCTCCGCCATGGCTCCGAAAGACGACAAGGGAAAGGGCGTGAAGTCGGCCGAGGCGCAGCGGCTCGCGGCGCTGCGGAAGGAGCGGGCGATCTTCTCCCCACAGCTCGGCGCGAAGGAGCTGAGGGAGTACTTCTACCTCTTTTGGGCGACGAAGACGCGGGCGCATCCGCGCACGAGGGTACTCCCGGCCGCTGCTTCGGAACTGGCTCCAAACGGGTACCCATTCTTCGCGCTGTTCTTCTATTGCGGGCTCTGCCCGCCCTTCTCGGAGTTCTTCTGCGATATCATGAACACCTACGGCCTCCGCCTCCTTGATTTCACCCCCAACGCCGTTCTGACCATGGCAGTTTTCGTACATTTGTGCGAAAACTTTGTCGGAGTCCACCCCAATGTTGCCCTTTTCCGCCACATCTTCATGCCTCGGGTAGAGAGAGGAGAGCCGCTTGCCGGAGGGATCGCCTAGATCTCGAGAGTCGGCAAGAAGGAGGCGTACTTGGAGGGTGAGCTCCGCAGCAAGTGGGAGGAGTGGAGAGCGGAGTGGTGCTGGATCGTCGAGGAGAATCCGCAGCCCTTCACCGCCGTGCGCCGAGCTCCAATAGTGCACGCCAATGACTGGAGCAACGTGGCCCCGGAAGACGAGAGGCTGAAGATCGCCATCACTAGGATCCTTTGCCTCAGGCTTGCCCGGCTCACTGTAGGCGCAGATTTCCTCCGCCGCCGCATCGCCCCCCTGCAAGAGAGGGGGAGGCACGCCTGGGAATTCAAGAACTCGGCGGACATCATGAGGATGCGGCCGGGCCTCAACTACAACTTCACCGTCATGGAGCTAGATGCAATGCTCCTGGAGTTGTTCAAACGCGATCCCCAGCACCCATTCACGCTGGCGAGGGGCGTCGTTCCATTTTGCAATAATTCTTCGCTTGACCGGATCCGCGCCATGATGTCATTGTGCGATTCACACGGAATCGTTCCAACTTGGCAAGAGCCTATGGATGACATTGTGCAAGCGTTCTTCGACAACTTGGAAGAAGTGCCGGTCCGTGCTGACGAGCAGAAGAGCCTCACCCGTGACACCACCGACGAGGAGCTGCAGCGCATCGCCACTAGGGCGGAAGAGGTTGCGGCCGCAGCTGCCGCGGGCGCGTTTGGGTTCACTGTGGAGGAGGCGGAGGCAGCAGAGGCGGCAAACCTCGCCGAGCGCGCCGAGTTTATTGGCGAGGAAGAGCCTGCCGGCTCTGAAGCTGAGCCGAGCGAGGCCGGCGAGGAAGAGCCCGAGCCTTCAGAAAGCTTGTCGCAGGCGGAGCCCGGCCCTGCCAAGAAGGCGTCTTCGCAGGGCCGCGGACGTAGCGGGGCGGCAGCCGGGTCAACAGCCGCCGAGCCGTGCGACACGCTCTACTACAGCAAGCAATGTTGCCGCGGGAGCGCCTCACGCAGCAGCGGCAACTGGAGCGGGATCTTCCTGGGCCACCGCCACCGCCCCCGCCAAGCGGGCAAGGGATCCTACTCCTCCGCCTCGCCGCACCGGAAGGGAGCCGGACTTTGATATTTCCGCGCTCAGCTCCGACGAGGAGGAAGAAGAGTAAGTTTCTTTGGTGCTCTTGTAGTTCTTCAATCTTGCTATTTTTATCTTGTATCTGACTTGCTTCAATCTGAACTCCTTTCTTTTCAGGACGCTGGACCAGAGAGTGGCGAAGAGGGCCAAGGCCGCGGTGATTGTCATCGAAGATGACCCCACCGTTTCAGCAGGGGGTGGGTCCGAGACCACCTTGACGGACCCGGCAACCACTCCTGAAAGCAGCCCCCAGCGCAGCCCCCAGCGTAAGTTCATACTTAGCTTTCTGCTGTCAGGCGCGCATGAGTGCTTTTTCCTTTGTTGATATCTTGATTGTTGATTTGTGTAGGAGCAGAGCAGCCATATCAGGAGCGCCCGGAAGCTGGTCCCGAAGTGCCATCTGCTTCGACTACGCCGCCAAGGGAGGAGTCCCCGGCAAGGGAGCGCTCTCCGGCAAGGGAGAACTCTCCAGCAAGGGGCAGCACCGTTGATCCTGCGGCGGCCGAGACCGCAACTGCAGATCTTGGCACAGGTAATTCACTTGTCCAAAAACTTTCCCTTGGGTTCTTCTTCTTCTGATTTTCTTCTCTTGGATTTTTGATTGATTTTTCTCCCTTCTTCGTCCTTCAGACCCATCTACTGCTGAGCCAATGGAGATAGAGGGTGCCGGCGCGGAAGGCGCGCATGGCAGCACTAACGATGCCGCCGCCAACGAAGAAGGGGCCGGTGCTGATGAGACCGCCGGCGAGGAGGCCGCCAAGGCTGCCCCCGCAGAAGCCGGCGAGGGGTCGGGCGATCGCACTGACGACCCTGAGGCTGCAGGAGCGCCAGGCGCTGCGCCGACCGCCGATCCCTCTGGCGCTGCTGCGGAGCCGGGCTCCGAGGAGCCCCAGCCCGGCGCCTACTTGAAGGCCGGCGACGATATCTTCATCAAGCTACCCTGGGCGTCGAGCTCCAGGGCGCCGGTCGAGGGGGAAACTTTCGATGAGGAGGTGCTCGCCTCCGCCGTCTGTCGTTGGTCGACGCGCCTAGCAGCAGCAGTGCCAAGCCTGAGGAGGAGCAGCTGCTGCGGAAGCTGCTGTCACTCTACCGCGCACGGCAAGCCAAGCTGGCTTCCCGGGAAGCACTTGTCGTGAAGGCGGGAGTTGATATGGAGAAGCGCGCGGAGGAGCTCCGGGGCCACAATCAAGAAGCTCTCCGGTCCCTGGCGCAGGAGCGGGAGCGACTCGCCGAGGAGCGCACGGCCTTCCTTCTCGAGAAGGCCGAAGTTGAGGAGGAACAAAGGCTGGCCGCCGAGAAGCAGTCCGCGCGAGAAGGTGAATTGGTGCAGCGGAACGCCAACCTCGACAGCTACGAGGAGGAGCTCGCCGAGCACGAGCAAGCACTTGGCGGGGCGCTCAAGGAAGCAAAGGACGCTGCCGCAATCGCAGAGGCCGCCAAGAAAGAGTTGGAGGAGAAGGTGGCGCAGCTGGAGGCCAACATCGGGAAGAGCGGCGAGGAGCTTGCCGCGCTCAAGCGTGAGCGTGAGAAGGATGCTGCCGCCCACAGTGAGCTGCAAGGTCTTCTCGCTGAGAGGGGCAAGGAGCTCAGCGCCGCCAAGGATTCCAATGCAGACCTGAAGTTGAAGCTGGCCACGCTGACGCAGACGCTGGACAACACCAAGGAGCGGGAGAAGACCTTGTCGGAGAAGGTCAAGGCTGACAAGGCGCTGCTGGAGAGCATCGCAGTTACCCAGAACTCATTCAGAGATACTGTGGAGCACTGGACCGAGGGTCTGGTGAATATTGCCGCAGTCATCGACGAGGAGCTGGCGCAGCTGGGGATGGAGGACTTTGGGTATCCCTCCGACGAGAATCTCCAACCCAGCGCCAAGCTCAGCCTGTTCTTCAAGGGCGTGGCGACGGCACTCCAGCGGCTCCGGGAGAGGATCCCAAAGCAGCTGGCCGACGAGTCGCACAGAATCTGCGCCAGGGTTCTCCAGAAGGTGCTGATGAAGGTGGCCTTCCGCAATCCAGGCCTCAGCTTCACCAACGTCCTCAAGTCCTTGCCGCCAGACGCCGATCGGGACGCACTCAAGGCACTTGTCACACCCATTGTGGACAAAGTGAGCGAGATCAAGAGGGTTGAGGGCGATCGCGTAGACTAGGCCGCCCATTTCTTCTTTTCCCTTGTCGCTGCTAATCATGTTATGAAAACAGTCTGTTAGAGCTACGACAAGTTATCTTGTAATATAACTTTATTTCTGTTATCAATTGCTATGTTATTTCCTCTACTAGATTTCTTCCTTTGTATGTTTTTACCCTACGCTTCTAGGGAACTTGTAGACGCAGGCACCCGAGCCGCGAGCCCTGAGTGCGGAACGTCAGCAGCCTGCTGGCGGCGCTGCTTCCGACAAGAAACCTTGTCGCGACTAGATGCAGCACACATAAGTTGTTGAGCGGACTCGAAACAAAGTAAGGGCGCAACTAGCCACGAGTTGGTTCCTCCGCGCACAGGTTTTCCATACAAAGCAGGGTCGTTCGAGGAAAATAACTCAAAAATTTAAAAACTGATTGCTCAAACTTTGGCAACTTAGCTTTTCTGTCGTTTGCTTCCCGGCAAGGCAAAACTTAGCTTTTCTGTCGTTTGCTCCCCCTGAAGTCAGAAATGCCACGAGGCGTCCACGAGGCTGGAGGGCGCGCCCAGGGGGGTAGGCATGCCCCCACCCTCATGGGCCCCCTACAGCTCCACCGACGTACTTATTGTGCCTATATATATACTCTTATACCCTATAAGCATCAGGGGGAGCCACGAAACCACTTTTCCACCGCCGCAACCTTTTGTACCCGTAAGATCCCATCTTGGGGCCTTTTTCGGCGATCTGCCAGAGGGGGAATTAATCACGGAGGGCATCTACATCAACACCATTGCCTCTCGGATCAAGCGTTAGTAGTTTACCACAGACCTTCAGGTCCATAGTTATTACTTAGATGGCTTCTTCTCTCTCTTTGATTCTCAATACAAAGTTCTCCTCGATGTTCTTGGAGATCTATTCGATGTAATACTCTTTTGTGGTGTGTTTACCGAGATCCGATGAATGGTGGATTTATGAACAAGATTATCTATGAATATTATTTGGTTCTTCTCTGAATTCTTATATGCATTATTTGATATATTTGCAGGTCTCGTCGAATTATCTCTTTAGTTTGGCCTACTAGATTGATCTTTCTTGCAATGGGAGAAGTGCTTAGCTTTGGGTTCAATTTTGCGGTGTCCTTTCCCAGTGACAGTAGGGGTAGCAAGGCACGTATTGTATTGTTGCCATCAAGGATAAAAAGACGGGGTTTATATCATATTGCTTGAGTTTATTCCTCTACATCATGTCATCTTGCTTATGCGTTACTCCGTTCTTATGAACTTAATACTCTAGATGCATGCTGGATAGCGATCGATGTGTGGAGTAATAGTAGTAGATGGAGAATCTTTTTGGTCTACTGGACACAGACGTGATGCCTATGTTCATGATCATTGCCTTAGATGTCTTCATAATTATGCGCTTTTCTATCAATTGCTCGGTAGTAATTTGTTCACCCACCGTAATACATAATATCTCGAGAGAAGCCACTAGTGAAACCTTTGTCCCCTGGGTCTCTTTTCCATTATATTTCATCTCTTTAAATCTCGTTTACTATTTTGCAATCTTTACTTTCCAATCTATACAACAAAAATACCAAAAATATTTACTTTACTATCTCTATCAGATCTCACTTTTGCGTGTGACCGTGAAGGGATTGACAACCCCTTTATCACGTTGGTTGCAACGTTCTTGATTGTTTGTGCAGGTACTAGGTGATTTGTACATCGTCTCCTACTAGATTGATACCTTGGTTGTAAAAACTGAGGGGAATACTTACGCTACTTTGCTGGATCACCCTTTCCTTTTCAAGGGAAAAACCAACACAAGCTCAAGAGGTAGCAATAAGAATTTTCTCGCACTGTTGCCGGGGAGATCTATGTCAAGTCAAGCCATACCAAGTAGCCATCATAATCTCTTCTCCCTTACATTACATTTTCTGCCATGCGCCTCTCGTTTTCCTCTCCCCCACTTCTAAAACAATTTTTGAGAACCTTTGCCTTTTCTTCGCCCCTCTTTCTTTCGTCTCTTTTCGTTTGCTTCTTGTGTGCTTGTGTGTTGGATTGATTGCTTGTCATGATGGATCAAGATAATACTAAAATTGTGTGTCTTTTCCAATACCAACAACAATGACTTTATTAGCACTCCGACTGCTCATACTATCGACGCTGAATCTTGTGAAATTAATACCACTTTGTTGAATCTTGTTATGAAAGATCAATTTTATTGCCTTCCTAGTGAAGATGCCGCAACCCATCTAAACAACTTCGTTGATTTGTGTGATATGCAAAGTAAGAAAGATGTGGATAATGATATTGTTAAATTGAAGTATTTCCATTTTCTCTTAGACATCATGCTAAAACTTGGTTCTCTTCTTTGCCTCAAAATAGTATTGATTCATGGAATAAGTGCAAAGATGCTTTTATCTCTAAGTATTTTTTGTCCCGCTAAGATCATCTCCCTCAGGAACGATATTATGAATTTTAAGGAATTTGATCATGAGCATGTTGCACAAGCTTGGGAGAGGATGAGATTAATGATACGTAATTTCCCTACACATGGTTTGAATTTATGGATGATTATACAAAAAAATTATGCTAGATTGAATTTTGCTTCTAGAAATCATTTAGATTCGGCCGATATTTTGGATAAGCTACTAAAAGATCACTGAAAGATCTTATGGAAATCACTTTAGGATAAGCTACTAAACTCCTAGACAATATTAAGGTTAACTGTTCTCAATGGCACACTGAAAGATCCACTAGTAAAAAAGTTCATGCGATTGGAGAAATTAATGTTTTGAGTGGAAAGATGGATGAACTTATAGAACTATTTGCTAATAAAAGGTTTCTTATGATCCTAATGATATGCCTTTGTCCACTTTGATTGAGAATAATAATGAATCTATGGATGTGAATTTTGTTAGTAGGAACAATTTTGGTTACAATGCGTATAGAAGCAATATTAATTCTAGGCCGTTTCCTTGTAATTTCTCTAATAATTATGGTAATTCCTAGAACAACTCTTATGGAAATTTTAATAAGATGCCCTCTGATTTTGAGAATAGTGTTAAAGAATTTATAAGTTCGCAAACGAATTTCAATGTTTTGATTTAAGAAAAAATGCTTAAGATTGATAAGTTGGTTAGGAACGTGGATTGAATTTCTCTTGATGTCGATTCTTTGAAACTAAGATCTATTCCACCTAAGCATGATATCAATGAGTCTCTCAAAGCCATGATAATTTCCATTGATTAGTGCAAAGAAAGAATCACTAGGATGCGTGCTAAAAAAGATTGGTTTGTGAAAGCGTGTTCTTCTAGTTTTTATTATAACAATGATGAAGATCTAAAAGTCATTGATGTGACTCCTATTAAATCTTTGTTTTCCAATATGAATCTTGATAAAGACGGGACTGGAGATGAGTCAACTTTAGTTAAAAGGAGTCCCAATGATACGAAGTTTTTAGATCTAGATGCCAAAATTGATAAAAGTGGCATTAAAGAGGTCAAAAATTTAAATAGTAATGAACCCACTATTTTGGATTTCAAAGGATTTAATTATGATAATTGTTCTTTAATAGATTGTGTTTCCTTGTTGCAATCCGTGTTAAATTCTCCTCATGCTTATAATCAAAATAAAGCTTTTACTAAACATATCGTTGATGCTTTGATGCAATCTTATGAAGAAAAGCTTGAACTAGAAGTTCCTATTCCTAGAAAACTTTATGATGAGTGGGAACCTACTATTAAAATTAAGATTAAAGATTATGAATGTTATGCTTTGTGTGATTTGGGTGCTACTGTTTCCATGATTCCAAAAACCTTGTCTGATGTTCTAGGTTTCCGTGAATTTGATGATTGTTCTTTAAATTTGCATCTTGCGGATTCCTTCATTAAGAAACCTATGGGAAGGATTAATTATGTTCTTATTGTTGCAAATAGGAATTATGTGCCCTTAGATTTCATTTTTCTTGATATAGATTGCAATGCTACATGTCCTAGTATTTTTGGTAGACCTTTCCTTAGAATGATTGGTGCAATTATTGATATGAAAGAAGGAAATATTATATTCCAATTTTCGTTAAGGAAGGCCATGGAACACTTTCCTAGGAAGGAAATTAAATTTCCTTATGAATCTATTATGAGAGCCACTTATGGATTGCATGCCAAAGATGCCAATACCTAGATCTATTCGTGTTTTTATGCCTAGCTAGGGGCTTTAAAGGATAGCGCTTGTTGGGAGGCAACCCAATTTTATTCTTGTTCTTTGCTTTTTGCTTTTTGCTCTTGTTTATATGTGGTTTTATGATTTAATTAGTGTTTGTGCTAAGTAGAACCTTTGGGAAGATTTGGCTGAAGTCTTTGCGATCTTGTTGTAAAAAACAGAAACTTTTGCACTCACGAGAATAGCTGTCATTTTTTTACAGAAGAGTGATTTTAGGTTGATTCTTTTTGCGGATGATTAATAGATAGAGTTATTATGTCCAGCAATTTATTTTATAAATTTTAGAGTTACATAAGTATTCAAAAGTTACAGATTGCTATAGAATGTTCTGTTTTTGACAGATTCTGTTTTTCGTGTGTTGTTTGCTTATTTTGATGAATCTATGAGTAGTATTGGGGGGTATGAACCATAGATAAGTTTGAATACAATAGGTTTAACACCAATATAAATAAAGAATGATTTGATTATAGTACCTTAAAGTGGTGGTTTATTTTCTTATACTAACGGAGCTGCAAGACCCTAAGCTTGGGGATGCCCAAGGCACCCCAACGTAATATTCAAGGACAACCAAAAGCCTAACATGGGGATGCCCCGGAAGGCATCCCCTCTTTATTCTTCTCTATCGGTAACTTTACTTGAGGCTATACTTTTATTCACCACATGATATGTGTTTTGCTTGGAGCATCTTGTATGATTTGAGTCTTTGCTTTTCAGTTTACCACACTCATCCTTGCTGTATACACCTTTTGGGAGAGACATGCATGAATCAGAATTTATTAGAATACTCTATGTGCTTCACTTATTTCTTTTTAGATAGACAATATTGCTCTGGTGCCTCGCTTATATCTTTTTAGAGAACGGTGGTGGTTTTATTTTATAGAAATAGTTGATCTCTCATGCTTCACTTTTATTATTTTGAGTCTTTTAGAACATCATGATAATTTGCTTTGGTTATAAACTAGCAAATATGCCCGTGCGTTGCAACGGGAGAAAATCTATTAGATTATACACGTATGATAGATATAAAAAATTATGAACCAAATGCCAGGATGAGATAAGGACTTTTAGAATGTAATTTCATAAAGTATGTCTGGGTGATGTCATGACGATATAAGGGACCTTTAAAAAGTCATTTAAAAGATAAAAAAATGTGATGGTCTCATCACGACTTGATTTTCTAACGCGTCATAATGAAAAAAAATGTCGGTGATCAAACTGCATTGATGGACACTGCTTGAGCTAGACTGATGAGTGAGTGCCCCGCCTTGACCTAGCGTAGCGGTGTCTATAATAATCAGTAATGTGGTAACAAAAGAATATAGCTGTGTATGAAGGCAAAATAGAAATTTAGTCATTTTTATATAGCTTATAAAAATTAACCCATAGAAAGTTGTGTCAATTTTTGAGGGCTCAGCGTTGTACAAGACATGGAAAACTTTTTTTTATCCAAATCGAGGGATTGAATACAATCATGGAGCGACCCCTAGAGATCTCCTCCGACGGTTCGCTATTTTCATTATTTATGGATCTGTTCTAATTTTTGTGAACATATTTGTCGGAGGAAACTGATCCACGAACACCTATGGGGCCGGCGGACCGAGTCCCTTTCGGTTCGGCGGGGGGCGGAGGTCACACGAAGAGCAGATCGAGGCGAAGCACACAAGCAGTTTACCCAGCTTCGGAGCTCTCCAAAGAGATAACACTCCTACTGCTGCTTGTTTGATTATCTTGTGTTCTTGAATGGCTCCAAGGGAACCACGGAGGATCTTGGCATTCGCCCGGCAAGCCTTGCCGCGGGGTGCTGCAACTGCCCGTGCACAAGTTCGGGGTACTAGGGTACCCCTATTCTAGTACACCGACAGGAGCCCCCGGGCCTAGGCCAGACACGGTGCCGAGCGCTGTTGGGCCAGGCCCAAGACAGGGCACAGGCACACGCGGACTGGGCCACGCCGAATCTCGCTCCATATCCACCGCGCTCTCCCCTAACGGCACGCATTGAATGCGGCGTCGTAGGAGAGATCGTGGGTGGTTCTTTATTCGGAAGGGCGAAACGTCCGCCCCGTCCCTCTTTATAAGCAAAGGAAACAGGGGCAGTTCGTTCCCCCTTGCTGGTTGCTACTACTCCATCTTCACCAACCTCTGCCGCTCCCCCCCCCTTCTTCTCGAAGCCGAGAGAGCAGCGCTCCGCCCCCCATTGCCACCAGCATCACCAACGCCGTCGACCTCCCCCACCACCTCCGCCATGGCTCCGAAAGACGACAAGGGAAAGGGCGTGAAGTCGGCCGAGGCGCAGCGGCTCGCGGCGCTGCGGAAGGAGCGGGCGATCTTCTCCCCACAGCTCGGCGCGAAGGAGCTGAGGGAGTACTTCTACCTCTTTTGGGCGACGAAGACGCGGGCGCATCCGCGCACGAGGGTACTCCCGGCCGCTGCTTCGGAACTGGCTCCAAACGGGTACCCATTCTTCGCGCTGTTCTTCTATTGCGGGCTCTGCCCGCCCTTCTCGGAGTTCTTCTGCGATATCATGAACACCTACGGCCTCCGCCTCCTTGATTTCACCCCCAACGCCGTTCTGACCATGGCATTTTTCGTACATTTGTGCGAAAACTTTGTCGGAGTCCACCCCAATGTTGCCCTTTTCCGCCACATCTTCATGCCTCGGGTAGAGAGAGGAGAGCCGCTTGCCGGAGGGATCGCCTAGATCTCGAGAGTCGGCAAGAAGGAGGCGTACTTGGAGGGTGAGCTCCGCAGCAAGTGGGAGGAGTGGAGAGCGGAGTGGTGCTGGATCGTCGAGGAGAATCCGCAGCCCTTCACCGCCGTGCGCCGAGCTCCAATAGTGCACGCCAATGACTGGAGCAACGTGGCCCTGGAAGACGAGAGGCTGAAGATCGCCATCACTAGGATCCTTTGCCTCAGGCTTGCCCGGCTCACTGTAGGCGCTGTAGGCGCAGATTTCCTCCGCCGCCGCATCGCCCCCCTGCAAGAGAGGGGGAGGCCCGCCTGGGAATTCAAGAACTCGGCGGACATCATGAGGATGCGGCCGGGCCTCAACTACAACTTCACCGTCATGGAGCTAGATGCAATGCTCCTGGAGTTGTTCAAACGCGATCCCCAGCACCCATTCACGCTGGCGAGGGGCGTCGTTCCATTGTGCAATAATTCTTCGCTTGACCGGATCCGCGCCATGATGTCATTGTGCGATTCACACGGAATCGTTCCAACTTGGAAAGAGCCTGTGGATGATGTTGTGCAAGCGTTCTTTGACAACTTGGAAGAAGTGCCGGTCCGTGCTGACGAGCAGAAGAGCCTCACCCGTGACACCACCGACGAGGAGCTGCAGCGCATCGCCACTAGGGCGGAAGAGGTTGCGGCCGCAGCTGCCGCGGGCGCGTTCGGGTTCACTGTGGAGGAGGCGGAGGCAGCAGAGGCGGCAAACCTCGCCGAGCGCGCCGAGTTTATTGGCGAGGAAGAGCCTGCCGGCTCTGAAGCTGAGCCGAGCGAGGCCGGCGAGGAAGAGCCTGAGCCTTCAGAAAGCTTGTCGCAGGCGGAGCCCCCGGCCCTGCCAAGAAGGCGTCTTCGCAGGGCCGCGGATGTAGCGGGGCGGCAGCCGGGTCAACAGCCGCCGAGCCGTGCGACACGCTCTACTACGGCAAGCAATGTTGCCGCGGGAGCGCCTCACGCAGCAGCGGCAACTGGAGCGGGATCTTCCTGGGCCACCGCCACCGCCCCCGCCAAGCGGGCAAGGGATCCTACTCCTCCGACTCGCCGCACCGGAAGGGAGCCGGACTTCGATCTTTCCGCGCTCAGCTCCGACAAGGAGGAAGAAGAGTAAGTTTCTTTGGTGCTCTTGTAGTTCTTCAATCTTGCTATTTTTATCTTGTATCTGACTTGCTTCAATCTGAACTCCTTTCTTTTCAGGACGCTGGCCCAGAGAGCGGCGAAGAGGGCCAAGGCCGCGGTGATTGTCATCGAAGATGACCCCACCGTTTCAGCAGGGGGTGGGTCCGAGACCACCTTGACGGACCCGGCAACCACTCCTGAAAGCAGCCCCCAGCGCAGCCCCCAGCGTAAGTTCATACTTAGCTTTCTGCTGTCAGGCGCGCATGAGTGCTTTTTCCTTTGTTGATATCTTGCTTGTTGATTTGTGTAGGAGCAGAGCAGCCATATCAGGAGCGCCCGGAAGCTGGTCCCGAAGTGCCATCTGCTTCGACTACGCCGCCAAGGGAGGAGTCCCCGGCAAGGGAGCGCTCTCCGGCAAGGGAGAACTCTCCAGCAAGGGGCAGCACCGTTGATCCTGCGGCGGCCGAGACCGCAACTGCAGATCTTGGCACAGGTAATTCACTTGTCCAAAAACTTTCCCTTGGGTTCTTCTTCTTCTGATTGTCTTCTCTTGGATTTTTGATTGATTTTTCTCCCTTCTTCGTCCTTCAGACCCATCTACTGCTGAGCCAATGGAGACAGAGGGTGCCGGCACGGAAGGCGCGCATGGCAGCACTGACGATGCCGCCGCCAACGAAGAAGGGGCCGGTGCTGATGAGACCGCCGGCGAGGAGGCCGCCAAGGCTGCCACCGCAGAAGCCGGCGAGGGGTCAGGCGATCGCACTGACGACCCTGAGGCCGCAGGAGCGCCAGGCGCTGCACCGACCGCCGATCCATCTGGCGCTGCTGCGGAGCCGGGCTCCGAGGAGCCCCAGCCCGGCGCCTACTTGAAGGCCGGCGACGATATCTTCATCAAGCTACCCTGGGCGTCGAGCTCCAGGGCGCCGGTCGAGGGGGAAACTTTCGATGAGGAGGTGCTCGCCTCCGCCGGACTGTCGTTGGTCGACGCGCCCAGCAGCCGCAGTGCCGAGCCTGAGGAGGAGCAGCTGCTGCGGAAGCTGCTGTCACTCTACCGCGCACGGCAAGCCAAGCTGGCTTCCCGGGAAGCACTTGTCGTGAAGGTGGGAGTTGATATGGAGAAGCGCGCGGAGGAGCTCCGGGGCCACAATCAAGAAGCTCTCCGGTCCCTGGCGCAGGAGCGGGAGCGACTCGCCGAGGAGCGCACGGCCTTCCTTCTCGAGAAGGCCGAAGTTGAGGAGGAACAAAGGCTGGCCGCCGAGAAGCAGTCCGCGCGAGAAGGTGAATTGGTGCAGCGGAACGCCAACCTCGACAGCTACGAGGAGGAGCTCGCCGAGCACGAGCAAGCACTTGGCGGGGCGCTCAAGGAAGCAAAGGACGCTGCCGCAATCGCAGAGGCCGCCAAGAAAGAGCTGGAGGAGAAGGTGGCGCAGCTGGAGGCCAACATCGGGAAGAGCGGCGAGGAGCTTGCCGCGCTCAAGCGTGAGCGTGAGGAGGATGCTTCCGCCCACAGTGAGCTGCAAGGTCTTCTCGCTGAGAGGGGCAAGGAGCTCAGCGCCGCCAAGGATTCCAATGCAGACCTGAAGTTGAAGCTGGCCACGCTGACGCAGACGCTGGACAACGCCAAGGAGCGGGAGAAGACCTTGTCGGAGAAGGTCAAGGCTGACAAGGCGCTGCTGGAGAGCATCGCAGTTACCCAGAACTCATTCAGAGATACTGTGGAGCACTGGACCGAGGGTCTGGTGAATATTGCCGCAGTCATCGACGAGGAGCTGGCGCAGCTGGGGGTGGAGGACTTTGGGTATCCCTCCGACGAGAATCTCCAACCCAGCGCCAAGCTCAGCCTGTTCTTCAAGGGCGTGGCGACGGCACTCCAGCGGCTCCGGGAGAGGATCCCAAAGCAGCTGGCCGACGAGTCGCACAGAATCTGCGCCAGGGTTCTCCAGAAGGTGCTGATGAAGGTGGCCTTCCGCAATCCAGGCCTCAGCTTCACCAACGTCCTCAAGTCCTTGCCGCCAGACGCCGATCAGGACGCACTCAAGGCCCTTGTCGCACCCATTGTGGACAAAGTGAGCGAGATCAAGAGGGTTGAGGGCGATCGCGTAGACTAGGCCGCCCATTTCTTCTTTTCCCTTGTCGCTGCTAATCATGTTATGAAAACAGTCTGTTAGAGCTGCGACAAGTTATCTTGTAATATAACTTTATTTCTGTTATCAATTGCTATGTTATTTCCTCTACTAGATTTCTTCCTTTGTATGTTTTTACCCTACGCTTCTAGGGAACTTGTCGGCGCAGGCACCCGAGCCGCGAGCCCTGAGTGCGGAACGTCAGCAGCCTGCTGGCGGCGCTGCTTCCGACAAGAAACCTTGTCGCGACTAGATGCAGCACACATAAGTTGTTGAGCGGACTCGAAACAAAGTAAGGGCGCAACTAGCCACGAGTTGGTTCCTCCGCGCACAGGTTTTCCATACAAAGCAGGGTTGTTCGAGGAAAATAACTCAAAAATTTTAAAACTGATTGCTCAAACTTTGGCAACTTAGCTTTTCTGTCGTTTGCTTCTCGGCAAGGCAAAACTTAGCTTTTCTGTCGTTTGCTCCCCCTGAAGTCAGAAATGCCACGAGGCGTCCACGAGGCTGGAGGGCGCGCCCAGGGGGGTAGGCATGCCCCCACCCTCATGGGCCCCTTGCAGCTCCACCGACGTACTTATTGTGCCTATATATATACTCTTATACCCTATAAACATCAGGGGGAGCCACGAAACCACTTTTCCACCGCCGCAACCTTTTGTACCCGTAAGATCCCATCTTGGGGCCTTTTTCGGCGATCTGCCAGAGGGGGAATTAATCACGGAGGGCATCTACATCAACACCATTGCCTCTCCGATCAAGCGTTAGTAGTTTACCACAGACCTTCAGGTCCATAGTTATTACTTAGATGGCTTCTTCTCTCTCTTTGATTCTCAATACAAAGTTCTCCTCGATGTTCTTGGAGATCTATTCGATGTAATACTCTTTTGTGGTGTGTTTACCGAGATCCGATGAATGGTGGATTTATGAACAAGATTATCTATGAATATTATTTGGTTCTTCTCTGAATTCTTATATGCATTATTTGATATATTTGCAGGTCTCGTCGAATTATCTCTTTAGTTTGGCCTACTAGATTGATCTTTCTTGCAATGGGAGAAGTGCTTAGCTTTGGGTTCAATTTTGCGGTGTCCTTTCCCAGTGACAGTAGGGGTAGCAAGGCACGTATTGTATTGTTGCCATCGAGGATAAAAAGATGGGGTTTATATCATATTGCTTGAGTTTATTCCTCTACATCATGTCATCTTGCTTATGCGTTACTCCGTTCTTATGAACTTAATACTCTAGATGCATGCTGGATAGCGATTGATGTGTGGAGTAATAGTAGTAGATGGAGAATCTTTTTGGTCTACTGGACACAGACGTGATGCCTATGTTCATGATCATTGCCTTAGATGTCTTCATAATTATGCGCTTTTCTATCAATTGCTCGGTAGTAATTTGTTCACCCACCGTAATACATAATATCTCGAGAGAAGCCACTAGTGAAACCTTTGTCCCCTGGGTCTCTTTTCCATTATATTTCATCTCTTTAAATCTCTTTTACTATTTTGCAATCTTTACTTTCCAATCTATACAACAAAAATACCAAAAATATTTACTTTACTATCTCTATCAGATCTCACTTTTGCGTGTGACCGTGAAGGGATTGACAACCCCTTTATCACGTTGGTTGCAACGTTCTTGATTGTTTGTGCAGGTACTAGGTGATTTGTACATCGTCTCCTACTAGATTGATACCTTGGTTGTAAAAACTGAGGGGAATACTTACGCTACTTTGCTGGATCACCCTTTCCTTTTCAAGGGAAAAACCAACACAAGCTCAAGAGGTAGCAATAAGAATTTTCTCGCACTGTTGCCGGGGAGATCTATGTCAAGTCAAGCCATACCAAGTAGCCATCATAATCTCTTCTCCCTTGCATTACATTTTCTGCCATTCGCCTCTCGTTTTCCTCTCCCCCACTTCTAAAACAATTTTTGAGAACCTTTGCCTTTTCTTCGCCCCTCTTTCTTTCGTCTCTTTTCGTTTGCTTCTTGTGTGCTTGTGTGTTGGATTGATTGCTTGTCATGATGGATCAAGATAATACTAAAATTGTGTGTCTTTTCCAATACCAACAACAATGACTTTATTAGCACTCCGACTGCTCATACTATCGACGCTGAATCTTGTGAAATTAATACCACTTTGTTGAATCTTGTTATGAAAGATCAATTTTATTGCCTTCCTAGTGAAGATGCCGCAACCCATCTAAACAACTTCATTGATTTGTGTGATATGCAAAATAAGAAAGATGTGGATAATGATATTGTTAAATTGAAGTATTTCCGTTTTCTCTTAGACATCATGCTAAAACTTGGTTCTCTTCTTTGCCTCAAAATAGTATTGATTCATGGAATAAGTGCAAAGATGCTTTTATCTCTAAGTATTTTTTGTCCCGCTAAGATCATCTCCCTCAGGAACGATATTATGAATTTTAAGGAATTTGATCATGAGCATGTTGCACAAGCTTGGGAGAGGATCAGATTAATGATACGTAATTTCCCTACACATGGTTTGAATTTATGGATGATTATACAAAAAAATTATGCCAGATTGAATTTTGCTTCTAGAAATCATTTAGATTCGGCCGATATTTTGGATAAGCTACTAAAAGATCACTGAAAGATCTTATGGAAATCACTTTAGGATAAGCTACTAAACTCCTAGACAATATTAAGGTTAACTGTTCTCAATGGCACACTGAAAGATCCACTAGTAAAAAAGTTCATGCGATTGGAGAAATTAATGTTTTGAGTGGAAAGATGGATGAACTTATGAAACTATTTGCTAATAAAAGGTTTCTTATGATCCTAATGATATGCCTTTGTCCACTTTGATTGAGAATAATAATGAATCTATGGATGTGAATTTTGTTAGTAGGAACAATTTTGGTTACAATGCGTATAGAAGCAATATTAATTCTAGGCCGTTTCCTTGTAATTTCTCTAATAATTATGGTAATTCCTAGAACAACTCTTATGGAAATTTTAATAAGATGCCCTCTGATTTTGAGAATAGTGTTAAAGAATTTATAAGTTCGCAAACGAATTTCAATGTTTTGATTTAAGAAAAAATGCTTAAGATTGATAAGTTGGTTAGGAACGTGGATTGAATTTCTCTTGATGTCGATTCTTTGAAACTAAGATCTATTCCACCTAAGCATGATATCAATGAGTCTCTCAAAGCCATGATAATTTCCATTGATTAGTGCAAAGAAAGAATCACTAGGATGCGTGCTAAAAAAGATTGGTTTGTGAAAGCGTGTTCTTCTAGTTTTTATGATAACAATGATGAAGATCTAAAAGTCATTGATGTGACTCCTATTAAATCTTTGTTTTCCAATATGAATCTTGATAAAGACGGGACTGGAGATGAGTCAACTTTAGTTAAAAGGAGTCCCAATGATTCGAAGTTTTTAGATCTAGATGCCAAAATTGATAAAAGTGGCATTGAAGAGGTCAAAAATTTAAATAGTAATGAACCCACTATTTTGGATTTCAAAGGATTTAATTATGATAATTGTTCTTTAATAGATTGTGTTTCCTTGTTGCAATCCGTGTTAAATTCTCCTCATGCTTATAATCAAAATAAAGCTTTTACTAAACATATCGTTGATGCTTTGATGCAATCTTATGAAGAAAAGCTTGAACTAGAAGTTCCTATTCCTAGAAAACTTTATGATGAGTGGGAACCTACTATTAAAATTAAGATTAAAGATTATGAATGTTATGCTTTGTGTGATTTGGGTGCTACTGTTTCCATGATTCCAAAAACCTTGTCTGATGTGCTAGGTTTCCGTGAATTTGATGATTGTTCTTTAAATTTGCATCTTGCGGATTCCTTCATTAAGAAACCTATGGGAAGGATTAATTATGTTCTTATTGTTGAAAATAGGAATTATGTGCCCGTAGATTTCATTTTTCTTGATATAGATTGCAATGCTACATGTCCTATTATTTTTGGTAGACCTTTCCTTAGAATGATTGGTGCAATTATTGATATGAAAGAAGGAAATATTATATTCCAATTTTCGTTAAGGAAGGCCATGGAACACTTTCCTAGGAAGGAAATTAAATTTCCTTATGAATCTATTATGAGAGCCACTTATGGATTGCATGCCAAAGATGCCAATACCTAGATCTATTCGTGTTTTTATGCCTAGCTAGGGGCTTTAAAGGATAGCGCTTGTTGGGAGGCAACCCAATTTTATTCTTGTTCTTTGCTTTTTGCTTTTTGCTCTGGTTTATATGTGGTTTTATGATTTAATTAGTGTTTGTGCTAAGTAGAACCTTTGGGAAGATTTGGCTGAAGTCTTTGCGATCTTGTTGTAAAAAATAGAAACTTTTGCACTCACGAGAATAGCTGTCATTTTTTTACAGAAGAGTGATTTTAGGTTGATTCTTTTTGCGGATGATTAATAGATAGAGTTATTATGTCCAGCAATTTATTTTATAAATTTTAGAGTTCAATAAGTATTCAAAAGTTACAGATTGCTATAGACTGTTCTGTTTTTGACAGATTCTGTTTTTCGTGTGTTGTTTGCTTATTTTGATGAATCTATGAGTAGTATTGGGGGGTATGAACCATAGATAAGTTTGAATACAATAGGTTTAACACCAATATAAATAAAGAATGATTTGATTATAGTACCTTAAAGTGGTGGTTTATTTTCTTATACTAACGGAGCTGCAAGACCCTAAGCTTGGGGATGCCCAAGGCACCCCAACGTAATATTCAAGGACAACCAAAAGCCTAACATGGGGATGCCCCGGAAGGCATCCCCTCTTTATTCTTCTCTATCGGTAACTTTACTTGAGGCTATACTTTTATTCACCACATGATATGTGTTTTGCTTGGAGCGTCTTGTATGATTTGAGTCTTTGCTTTTCAGTTTACCACACTCATCCTTGCTGTATACACCTTTTGGGAGAGACATGCATGAATCAGAATTTATTAGAATACTCTATGTGCTTCACTTATTTCTTTTTAGATAGACAATATTGCTCTGGTGCCTCGCTTATATCTTTTTAGAGAACGGTGGTGGTTTTATTTTATAGAAATAGTTGATCTCTCATGCTTCACTTTTATTATTCTGAGTCTTTTAGAACATCATGATAATTTGCTTTGGTTATAAACTAGCAAATATGCCCGTGCGTTGCAACGGGAGAAAATCTATTAGATTATACATGTATGATAGATATAAAAAATTCTGAACCAAATGCCAGGATGAGATAAGGACTTTTAGAATGTAATTTCATAAAGTATGTCTGGGTGATGTCATGACGATATAAGGGACCTTTAAAAAGTCATTTAAAAGATAAAAAAATGTGATGGTCTCATCACGACTTGATTTTCTAACGCGTCATAACGAAAAAAAATGGCGGTGATCAAACTGCATTGATGGACACTGCTTGAGCTAGACTGATGAGTGAGTGCCCCGCCTTGACCTAGCGTAGCGGTGTCTATAATAATCAGTAATGTGGTACCAAAAGAATATAGCTGTGTATGAAGGCAAAATAGAAATTTAGTCATTTTTATATAGCTTATAAAAATTAACCCATAGAAAGTTGTGTCAATTTTTGAGGGCTCAGCGTTGTACAAGACATGGAAAACTTTTTTTTATCCAAATCGAGGGATTGAATACAATCATGAAGCGACCCCTAGAGATCTCCTCCGACGGTTCGCTATTTTCATTATTTATGGATCTGTTCTAATTTTTGTGAACATATTTGTCGGAGGAAACTGATCCACGAACACCTATGGGGCCGGCGGACCGAGTCCCTTTCGGTTCGGCGGGGGGCGGAGGTCACACGAAGAGCAGATCGAGGCGAAGCACACGAGCAGTTTACCCAGCTTCGGAGCTCTCCAGAGAGATAACACTCCTACTGCTGCTTGTTTGATTATCTTGTGTTCTTGAATGGCTCCAAGGGAACCATGGAGGATCTTGGCATTCGCCCGGCAAGCCTTGCCGCGGGGTGCTGCAACTGCCCGTGCACAAGTTCGGGGTACTAGGGTACCCCTATTCTAGTACACCGACAGGAGCCCCCGGGCCTAGGCCAGACATGGTGCCGAGCGCTGTTGGGCCAGGCCCAAGACAGGGCACAGGCACACGCGGACTGGGCCACGCCGAATCTCGCTCTGTATCCACCGCGCTCTCCCCTAACGGCACGCATTGAATGCGGCGTCGTAGGAGAGATCGTGGGTGGTTCTTTATTCGGAAGGGCGAAACGTCCGCCCCATCCCTCTTTATAAGCAGAGGAAACAGGGGCAATTCGTTCCCCCTTGCTGGTTGCTACTACTCCATCTTCACGAACCTCTGCCGCTCCCCCCCCTTCTTCTCGAAGCCGAGAGAGCAGCGCTCCGCCCCCCATTGCCACCAGCATCACCAACGCCGTCGACCTCCCCCACCACCTCCGCCATGGCTCCGAAAGACGACAAGGGAAAGGGCGTGAAGTCGGCCGAGGCGCAGCGGCTCGCGGCGCTGCGGAAGGAGCGGTCGATCTTCTCCCCACAGCTCGGCGCGAAGGAGCTGAGGGAGTACTTCTACCTCTTTTGGGCGTCGAAGACGCGGGCGCATCCGCGCACGAGGGTACTCCCGGCCGCTGCTTCGGAACTGGCTCCAAACGGGTACCCATTCTTCGCGCTGTTCTTCTATTGCGGGCTCTGCCCGCCCTTCTCGGAGTTCTTCTGCGATATCATGAACACCTACGGCCTCCGCCTCCTTGATTTCACCCCCAACGCCGTTCTGACCATGGCAGTTTTCGTACATTTGTGCGAAAACTTTGTCGGAGTCCACCCCAATGTTGCCCTTTTCCGCCACATCTTCATGCCTCGGGTAGAGAGAGGAGAGCCACTTGCCGGAGGGATCGCCTAGATCTCGAGAGTCGGCAAGAAGGAGGCGTACTTGGAGGGTGAGCTCCGCAGCAAGTGGGAGGAGTGGAGAGCGGAGTGGTGCTGGATCGTCGAGGAGAATCCGCAGCCCTTCACCGCCGTGCGCCGAGCTCCAATAGTGCACGCCAATGACTGGAGCAACGTGGCCCCGGAAGACGAGAGGCTGAAGATCGCCATCACTAGGATCCTTTGCCTCAGGCTTGCCCGGCTCACTGTAGGCGCAGATTTCCTCCGCCGCCGCATCGCCCCCCTGCAAGAGAGGGGGAGGCCCGCCTGGGAATTCAAGAACTCGGCGGACATCATGAGGATGCGGCCGGGCCTCAACTACAACTTCACCGTCATGGAGCTAGATGCAATGCTCCTGGAGTTGTTCAAACGCGATCCCCAGCACCCATTCACGCTGGCGAGGGGCGTCGTTCCATTGTGCAATAATTCTTCGCTTGACCGGATCCGCGCCATGATGTCATTGTGCGATTCACACGGAATCGTTCCAACTTGGCAAGAGCCTGTGGATGACGTTGTGCAAGCGTTCTTCGACAACTTGGAAGAAGTGCCGGTCCATGCTGACGAGCAGAAGAGCCTCACCCGTGACACCACCGACGAGGAGCTGCAGCGCATCACCACTAGGGCGGAAGAGGTTGCGGCCGCAGCTGCCGCGGGCGCGTTCGGGTTCACTGTGGAGGAGGCGGAGGCAGCAGAGGCGGCAAACCTCGCCGAGCGCGCCGAGTTTATTGGCGAGGAAGAGCCTGCCGGCTCTGAAGCTGAGCCGAGCGAGGCCGGCGAGGAAGAGCCCGAGCCTTCAGAAAGCTTGTCGCAGGCGGAGCCCCCGGCCCTGCCAAGAAGGCGTCTTCGCAGGGCCGCGGACGTAGCGGGGCGGCAGCCGGGTCAACAGCCGCCGAGCCGTGTGACACGCTCTACTGCAGCAAGCAATGTTGCCGCGGGAGCGCCTCACGCAGCAGCGGCAACTGGAGCGGGATCTTCCTGGGCCACCGCCACCGCCCCTGCCAAGCGGGCAAGGGATCCTACTCCTCCCCCTCGCCGCACCGGAAGGGAGCCGGACTTCGATCTTTCCGCGCTCAGCTCCGACGAGGAGGAAGAAGAGTAAGTTTCTTTGGTGCTCTTGTAGTTCTTCAATCTTGCTATTTTTATCTTGTATCTAACTTGCTTCAATCTGAACTCCTTTCTTTTCAGGACGCTGGCCCAGAGAGCGGCGAAGAGGGCCAAGGCCGCGGTGATTGTCATCGAAGATGACCCCACCGTTTCAGCAGGGGGTGGGTCCGAGACCACCTTGACGGACCCAGCAACCACTCCTGAAAGCAGCCCCCAGTGCAGCCCCCAGCGTAAGTTCATACTTAGCTTTCTGCTGTCAGGCGCGCATGAGTGCTTTTTCCTTTGTTGATATCTTGCTTGTTGATTTGTGTAGGAGCAGAGCAGCCATATCAGGAGCGCCCGGAAGCTGGTCCCGAAGTGCCATCTGCTTCGACTACGCCGCCAAGGGAGGAGTCCCCGGCAAGGGAGCGCTCTCCGGCAAGGGAGAACTCTCCAGCAAGGGGCAGCACCGTTGATCCTGCGGCGGCCGAGACCGCAACTGCAGATCTTGGCACAGGTAATTCACTTGTCCAAAAACTTTCCCTTGGGTTCTTCTTCTTCTGATTTTCTTCTCTTGGATTTTTGATTGATTTTTCTCCCTTCTTCGTCCTTCAGACCCATCTACTGCTGAGCCAATGGAGACAGAGGGTGCCGGCGCGGAAGGCGCGCATGGAAGCACTGACGATGCTGCCGCCAACCAAGAAGGGGCCGGTGCTGATGAGACCGCCGGCGAGGAGGCCGCCAAGGCTGCCGCCGCAGAAGCCGGCGAGGGGTCGGGCGATCGCACTGACGACCCTGAGGCCGCAGGAGCGCCAGGCGCTGCGCCGACCGCCGATCCCTCTGGCGCTGCTGCGGAGCCGGGCTCCGAGGAGCCCCAGCCCGACGCCTACTTGAAGGCCGGCGACGATATCTTCATCAAGCTACCCTGGGCGTCGAGCTCCAGGGCGCCGGTCGAGGGGGAAACTTTCGATGAGGAGGTGCTCGCCTCCGCCGGACTGTCGTTGGTCGACGCGCCCAGCAGCAGCAGTGCCGAGCCTGAGGAGGAGCAGCTGCTACGGAAGCTGCTGTCACTCTACCGCGCACGGCAAGCCAAGCTGGCTTCCCGGGAAGCACTTGTCGTGAAGGCGGGAGTTGATATGGAGAAGCGCGCGAAGGAGCTCCGGGGCCACAATCAAGAAGCTCTCCGGTCCCTGGCGCAGGAGCGGGAGCGACTCGCCGAGGAGCGCACGGCCTTCCTTCTCGAGAAGGCCGAAGTTGAGGAGGAACAAAGGCTGGCCGCCGAGAAGCAGTCCGCGCGAGAAGGTGAATTGGTGCAGCGGAACGCCAACCTCGACAGCTACGAGGAGGAGCTCGCCGAGCACGAGCAAGCACTTGGCGGGGCGCTCAAGGAAGCAAAGGATGCTGCCGCAATCGCAGAGGCCGCCAAGAAAGAGTTGGAGGAGAAGGTGGCGCAGCTGGAGGCCAACATCGGGAAGAGCGGCGAGGAGCTTGCCGCGCTCAAGCGTGAGCGTGAGAAGGATGCTGCCGCCCACAGTGAGCTGCAAGGTCTTCTCGCTGAGAGGGGCAAGGAGCTCAGCGCCGCCAAGGATTCCAATGCAGACCTGAAGTTGAAGCTGGCCACGCTGACGCAGACGCTGGACAACGCCAAGGAGCGGGAGAAGACCTTGTCGGAGAAGGTCAAGGCTGACAAGGCGCTGCTGGAGAGCATCGCAGTTACCCAGAACTCATTCAGAGATACTGTGGAGCACTGGACCGAGGGTCTGGTGAATATTGCCGCAGTCATCGACGAGGAGCTGGCGCAGCTGGGGATGGAGGACTTTGGGTATCCCTCCGACGAGAATCTCCAACCCAGCGCCAAGCTCAGCCTGTTCTTCAAGGGCGTGGCGACGGCACTCCAGCGGCTCCGGGAGAGGATCCCAAAGCAGCTGGCCGACGAGTCGCACAAAATCTGCGCCAGGGTTCTCCAGAAGGTGCTGATGAAGGTGGCCTTCCGCAATCCAGGCCTCAGCTTCACCAACGTCCTCAAGTCCTTGCCGCCAGACGCCGATCGGGACGCACTCAAGGCCCTTGTCGCACCCATTGTGGACAAAGTGAGCGAGATCAAGAGGGTTGAGGGCGATCGCGTAGACTAGGCCGCCCATTTCTTCTTTTCCCTTGTCGCTGCTAATCATGTTATGAAAACAGTCTGTTAGAGCTGCGACAAGTTATCTTGTAATATAACTTTATTTCTGTTATCAATTGCTATGTTATTTCCTCTACTAGATTTCTTCCTTTGTATGTTTTTACCCTACGCTTCTAGGGAACTTGTCGGCGCAGGCACCCGAGCCGCGAGCCCTGAGTGCGGAACGTCAGCAGCCTGCTGGCGGCGCTGCTTCCGACAAGAAACCTTGTCGCGACTAGATGCAGCACACATAAGTTGTTGAGCGGACTCGAAACAAAGTAAGGGCGCAACTAGCCACGAGTTGGTTCCTCCGCGCACAGGTTTTCCATACAAAGCAGTGTCATTCGAGGAAAATAACTCAAAAATTTAAAAACTGATTGCTCAAACTTTGGCAACTTAGCTTTTCTGTCGTTTGCTTCCCGGCAAGGCAAAACTTTGCTTGAACGACGCCTGGTCCATAC